>NW_017719305.1:0-979 GCF_001865875.1 Lupinus angustifolius
TATACTATACTACAATTGAATCTTGAAAGAGGTGTAAATTGTAAAAGAGTAAAGTGTTATCAATAAATTTATTTGTTGAAAACACCTTTTAATATACAAAAGTGATAAAACTAACTTACTAACTTTGAAACCATTGTACTGACATTAAAATTTATTATAACAAAGCCGAGATGGGGCAAAGAAGGAATGACTTATTTACATGATTATTAAAGAAGTAAGTTGTAACTAGAATATTCTTGAAGCCATTATATCGGCGTTGGAATTTATTTCAACAAAGCCGAGATGGTGAACAAAGAGTAAAACCGAGTTCTCTTACTTAATCAAACAAAAAGAACATAATGAAAATGAGAATATAAATCTTTCAACAAATTGACATTGCTGTCAGGACACCAATTCAATTACAAGCACATAGGACGCTTCTTTCTTGAAATCTAGGACCCCTAAACCCTTGGTTTAACTCTACCTTTCGCCTGAGAAAACCTTTCTCGCGAAACAGCCCCAGCCAAGATTCTTGTCCTCAAATCAAGACCTCCTAGTCTTGGTGAAGAATCCCAATCTCTGTGGTGGTACGACACCAAGAGAACAATCCAGAAATACACAAAAATAGNAAAATAGATTAAAACAACAAGATATTATAAGCACAATAATGCTTGAAATATTAAAAGTAAAAGACCTTAAGACTAACCCACTCACTAATCACTCAAGCCATCAAGAACATGTGAGTTAATCAAAAACAGAAATCAAAGAATCTCTCTATCAATCTTTACAAATAATGCATGAACATGTGAGAAAGATAAGAATGAGTATATGAGTATGTAAAATAGTATGCAAAATCAGAAATCAATTCAGCATGATAACTCTCTTCTCACACATGCAACTCTCTTGCAAAAATAGTAAAAACAGAATGAAATATGCTCTCTAAAATCAGCCCTATACAATCGAATGCAATGCTACAGTTTTCTGGAAGTTGCCTCTATTT
>NW_017719306.1:0-3273 GCF_001865875.1 Lupinus angustifolius
AAAACAGAAATCAGTTATAACAAATAACAGACCTAATAATTGATTAAGGCTACCCGTTAATCGATTAACCAATGCAACAAAATGAAACAAAAACAATTGTAACATAAACACTGATTTAACAGAAAAACAGTTGAGTTAATCAATTAAGTGACCACGTTAATCGATTAAATGGTACATTGAAATACATGGTTCAAAAGGTAAACTTCTCATATGTTATGCACAACTTATATACATGTTCTAGCAATTATATTATGCCTAATATGCACATATAACATGTATGATTGATGCATGAAAATACAATTAAATAGATGATATGTCTCATGGATATGATATGACAATTAAGATGGTTTGAGAGACTAGTACGTAGGTTCACCTTACCTATACACATTTACTACCGCACACATCCCAGACTACTTAGAATAATGACTCTATTTATATCCTAGTCTAGATATGACCAAATGAGCATAAGGCATGTTGATTGTTGAGCCATCTTCAAGCTTTAATAGAACCTTGTCTTCATCAAAACATAGGCAAAGCATTGCTAGTGCTATCCTTGACACTTTGCACTTTCATTCTCCCTCTTTTTGATGATGACAAACACCACATCAAAATTGTTCAAAACTTTTGATGAATTAGCTTGATGATGAGTTTGCATAATGGTTGTTAATGTTGTTTTCAAAGATACAAAGTTGAAGCGCATTTGCTCCCCCTTAGGTAAGCAATCATATTATAGAAGCTATGTAAAACAACCTGCAAAATACATGTAACACAACAAGCAATCTTTCTCCCCCTTTTGACATTATTAAAAAGATACAAGTATTCAATTCTAGTCAAAAGTAAGAAGAGATATTATAGTTATGACAGACTGTAAGTAATCAATTAATTTTGGGCGAGTAATCAATCAACCAGCTGTAAGAAGCTTAAACAAATGCACATTTATACAACATTTAATCAATTAACAAAAGATCTTAATCGATTAAATGGACAACAAACAACAACAGAACAATTTTAATGGCGTGAAAGGCTATGTTTATTCAAATTAAGCATGGAATGATTAACCATTTGACATATTTGAGCAGTAAGCAGTAGGCATAATCATTCAATATTGACACATACACCAAACATAATCAAGATCCATTAAACAAAGGAGTATACTATTTGCAACATAATTAGTATTCAAGCATGAACAAGATAATTCGAAATCATTGTAAAGCAATGTCAAGTTTTAAAGCAGTAATTCAACATAAGTTATAGAGTTATTACAATCCATAATAAGAGCAAAAGCACAAAATAAAAGATAAGTTCTCAAGAGGGAACAAGGAACAACAAAGTCCATTAGCTAGGAAGGATAAAACTAAGGCTCTAAGGGCTCCTAACTAAGGATGAGATGGAGGGTTTTGGTTGTCAGGAATCGTCGAGCTACTACCACCCTTGATGAAGGTACTTAGCTTGTTGAACTCAGCACACAATCTTCTAGGTTGTGAGTCAGCAGTGGTCTGAACATAGTTCCTCAAAGATTGGTAATGGTTGTCAATATAAGCATTCTGACGCTCCTCAAAATTCTCCAGAACCGTATGTTACCTCACCAGAGGAGTCAAGATTCACATTGTTGAAGTCCTCTTGATATTGCCATGTGTTACCGTACTTGTAAATACCCATCTTATGAATCAGACTTTCACCAATCAAGTGATCCTTGTTAGAACAATTCATCACTATAGTATCCGAAACATCAATATGTACATAATCAATAACTCACGAAATGAAGATACTATAAGGAAGCAACCTTGATTGAGAAGTGGAGACGCTATACATGACCTTCAGAATCTCGTCAGGAGAACATCATGATTAATTGGCCTGACGAGATTCTGAAGGTCATGTATAGCGTCTCCACCTTGATTAATCATGATGTTCTCCTTCAAGACCTCAGTTATATATTCTCTACGGACAGCGACCCAGATTTGGTAAATTCACCCTGAACATATAACTGAGGTCTACGAAAACAAGACTTATACATTTCAACAACATCAAAAGTGTTATTGTCTGCCCGACCACAATCACTTAAACTAGCACCAGTACAGGATAAACCACCCACGTTCATAAAAATATCTTCATTAATCTCAAACAGTTTTCCAGCAATCATTGACCAATACTTCCCATCTTTGTATCTAACGTTGGCATGATACTCCCTAACTAGAGCAGGGTAAATGTTACCTTTTAATTCCAAGAAGGGTACAACCCCTTGAGCTTACAAACCATGTGGAAAGTCGAAGTTTTGTTCCGCTAGCCGAGTCAAATTCGCAAACCGAATGTATGTGGGTTTCCTCCCCTGAAATTTGAGCAACCGAGTTTCTTGCATAATCAATGAATTGTACGGGTCCCCACGGTCTTGCCTTGCTTGTTGAGATGGCACGACTTTTGGGGCACGCGGTGGACGTTGAGCAGTTGTCTTGATTCTCTTAGCACGTCCTCTCTCCATCGCAATTGAAACTGAATCGTGATGAAGGTTTAATGGAAGGATTGAGGGAAACCTAGTGTAGGGTTTTCAATTTGGGGAAAATGAATTTCTTGGAAATTGGAGATGGAGAAGCCGGTTTATGGAGTGGAAATGGTGTGGGGTGATTTAGTTTGGGCTAGGTTAGAGCTTAGTGATGATGTCGCACTTGTTCCTTTGAGATTTGAGAGAAAAGGGGATGAATGGGGTTTTGAAAAATGCCCAAAAACGCTTCGGTTTCTGATATACTAATGTCGTTAATCGATTAACAACATTACTTAATCGATTAACCTGAGTTAAAAATGCTAGGTTTTAAAAGGTTTGCCGAGGTAATCGATTAACTTATGGCCTTAATCGATTAAATGCATCAGATACAATGTTTTGGATGTTTTTAAAAGCATGCAAGGATTTGAAACTAATTATTAAATCAATTTTAAGCAATCACATATATTTATAAGAGTTTTATACACAGAATCATGGATCATACAAGGAATTATGAGCATTCAACATGTTTTTCATATTAAAGCATACAAGGCAAATAAGTCATGCAAGGCAAACATAAGCTCAATCACGATATTTTTCATCAAGGATTCCTAGTTCTCTTCGAAGAATATAAAAAGTATCTCGTGAGAGGGGCTTAGTGAAAATATCTGCCAATTGTTTAGTTGTTTCAACAAATTCTAATATACAATCACCCTTTTGAACATGATCACGCAAGAAATGATGCCTTATTTCAATATGCTTAGTTCTAGAATGCAAAACGGGATTCTTGGAGAGGTTAA
>NW_017719307.1:0-2128 GCF_001865875.1 Lupinus angustifolius
TCACACTTAATGGAGATTTTTTTTAATATGAGCCCAAAGTCCTTAAGTTGTTGCTTCATCCAAAGGATTTGAGCGCAACACACGTCAGCGACAATGTATTCCGCTTTAGTGGTGGACAAAGCAACGCATGCTTGCTTTTTATTATGCCATGCAACTAAGGAACTACCTAATAGGTGACAAGTCCCACTAGTGCTTTTTTGATCCTAATTACACCCAGCGAAGTCAGAATTGGAATAACCTACCAAGGATAAGGAGGCATCCCTAGGATACCATAATCCCATATTTATAGGTCCCTTTAAATATCTCATGATACATTTTACAACAATATAATGCGATTCTTTTGGCAAAGCTTGAAATCTAGCATACAAACAGACGCTAAATATAATATCGGGGCGACTAGCAGTTAAATACAATAAGGAGCTAGTAATCCCACGATATTTAGTTACCTCAATCGCTTTTCCCTTTTCATCTTTGTCAAGATAACATGCGGATACCGTAGGTGTAGGTGCATCTTTACATTGCTCCATATCGAACTTATTTAATAATTCTTTGCCATACTTCGATTGATGAATGAAGATGTCACTTTCCATTTGTTTAATTTGAAGCCCAAGGAAGAAAGTCAGCTCACCCATCATCGACATCTCAAACTCCCCCTGCATAAACTCAGGAAATTCCTTACAAAGGATGTCATTAGTAGATCCGAAGATAATATCATCAACATATATTTGTACAAGTAAAACATGATTATCTAATCTACGGATAAAGAGAGTGGTGTCGACCAAACCTCTTTCGAACCCTTTTTCTAGTAGGAACGAACTCAATCTATCGTACTAGGCTCTGGGAGCTTGTTTTAGGCCATAGAGGGCCTTCTTGAGTTTATACACATGGTTCAGGTATTTGAAGTTTTCAAACCCTGGTGGTTGGTTTACATACACCTCCTCTTGAATATAGCCATTTAAAAATGCACTTTTAACATCCATTTGGAAAAGTTTAATATTCATGATTGATGCAAAAGACAAGAGCATCCTAATGGCCTCAAGTCTAGCTACAAGAGCATAGGTCTCATCATAATTGATGCCCTCCTCCTTGTTGTAGCCTTTGGCCACTAAGCGAGCCTTATTTCTTATTATTAAGCCAAACTCATATAGCTTATTACGAAAGACCCATCTGGTGCCAATCACAGGATGATCTTTTGGTTTGGGGACCAAGTCCCACACATTATTTCGCTCAAATTGGTTTAGCTCTTCTTGCATAGCTATACCCTAGTGTACATCCTCGATGGTTTCATTGATGGTCTTTGGCTCTATTTGAGATACGAATGCAACACAATTACAGACATTACGTAAAGAACTACAGGTTACCACCCCCGTATATATACCACCTAACACCTTATCGAGTGGATGATCCTAGTTTTCCACGCAATAGGCATGTCTTGATGTTGTTCTTCTACTATTTGCTCAGCATCTTGTCGGATTTGATTCATGTCCTTGGATTGCACTTCTTCTAGTGTACCTGAAATGTCATCAGAAAAGACCTTTCTCTTCTCTTTTGGAGAAGATTCATCAAAATGAACATGAATAGACTCGTCAAAATGTCATCAGAAAATGCCTTACTATGTAATGAATACCCTAAGAATATACCCTTATTGTTGAAAAAATTATTTAGAGAGGTTTTTCCCTCTCAACAAATCGTCCCCGGTAGCGGCGCCAATTTGTTGAAAGGAATTTTCTCTTCGGTGTGTTTTCTTTATTTGGTTAAGTAAGTGAACTCGGTTTTATTCTTTGTTCGCCATCTCGGCTTTGTTAAAATAAATTCCAACGACGGTATAATGGTTTCAAGAATATTCCAGTTACAACTTACATCTTATAATCATGTAAATAAGTTATTCCTTCTTTTCCCCATACCGGCTTTGTTAGAATAAATTCTAACGTCGGTACAATGGTATCGAAGTAATGACTATTATATAATTATTAAGTACCTTTGAATACCATCTCGGTTTTGTGGAATAAATTCCAACATCGGTTTAATGGTATTCTAATGTACAAAAGTGATGAATAGTTAGTTGTTAGAAACAAATAAATAAAGAAAGAACAAAAGAATAATAAAGTTAAGTGATCTTTATTTATTT
>NW_017719308.1:0-13346 GCF_001865875.1 Lupinus angustifolius
TAAAGAATAAATAAATTGCGGAATGTAAATAACAATAAATAAAAGTTAGTTAGTTAGCTTCATCACTTTTGTATATTAAAAGGTGTTTCAACAAATAAATTTATTGATAACACTTTACTATTTTACAATTTACACCTCTTTCAAGATTCAATTGTAGTATAGTATAGGGTTATGTCGAACCACAAGAAATTGCCTAATAGAATGAATCATATGAATATATCAATGCACAAATAATGGGTGAACATATTTTGGTTGTTTTTGATTTGATTTGATATGCACATAAACACTTAACAAGAAATATAAACTAAGTATTAACAAATTCTTGAGGAGACAAGATCATTTTGAATGATGAAGGTATTTCTCAATTTCTTATGTATTTGAACTACTTAGACAAGTTCTTATATTTTACTTTGATTAACTCCAAACACCAAGGTCTGAAATCCTCCTTTTAGTGTATGTCCTAAAATGGTAGAATGATGACCACTTATATTTATTACTAAACAATATGACATCCACAAAGAGACTAGGTTGTCACACCCTAATCTTGGCTACTCTAATATTAAAGTATTAATGAATATAAGATCTTAAGAAAAGCATGCTTAACTTGGCCAATAAACTAAGTAGTACAACTACTTCTTAGTTTATTTGTTAAGTGTTTGAGACAAGTAATTTTTATGACTTGAAATCATTTTTAGGTGATCAATTTAAAAAGAGCATTAAGAACTTCTCAAACAAATAAAATTAATCAAAGCACAAATTTGAATGATTAAAATTCAAATTTAGAATAAAAGAAGAAGTAGAAATACATAACCAACATTCAAACGAAATTGTTAGGAGCATGAGCCATCCATCTAAGGATTGGATGCTTTGAGTTCCAAATGAGATTACAAAATTGATTTTTGCATCTCATTTGCCTTCTCCTTTCTCCTCTTGAATTATAAACTAAAAACTACCTAAAATGAAAGGAAAATATACTAGGAGGAATTTAGAAAGAATGTCAATGTCTTAGAATTAAGAATTTCATGCCTTTATATAGGCCAAGGTGCTGGGCGCTCAGCTACCCTATTTGACAGCTAAGTTGCTGACCATTGGCCCCTATGAAGAGCCACTTTGGCCCCTACTTGACCCCTAAAAAGGGCTAGGTTACATGCAAGGTGACAACTTCTCCTTCTTGTCATAGCCTTATGTCATCCATGAGGTCATGTTCTTGGCCTTCAAGCAAATAAAAAGTAGGATGTTCCATGAGTTGACCTAGCAATCATTTTTCTGGAGGGCCAGACGCTCAACTCACCTAGTCCCACGCTTAGCTGTTTGCTTGAGCAGCTTGGCTGACCTAGTCCCACGCTCAGCTGCCTGCTTCAGTAGCTTGACTGACCTGGTCCCACACTCAGCTACCTACTTGAGCAGCTTAGCTGAAGACTATTTGAGTTTTGTGGTGATAATTTGTGTTAATGATCTTTCTTCATAATGCAATTGATTTTGAAAAACAAATCCATGGTAAAAATTTGGAGATTTATATGACGAATAAATTTATGTGTTGAATATTATATAAAAATTGAACAAAAATGAAGAGAAAATGCTAAGAATTTATTGAGTGTCACTATATCATCTATCCTTCATATTTAATCATCATAAATAATTAAATAAAAGTAATACAAATGAAAAATGGATGATGTACTAACCATGGCAGTAAGAATATATAAATATTAGCTAAAAAATTACTAGTATTTTTTTCTTACATGAAGAGTTTTCCTCTACTAACAGCTTTAAGCAACTGTATTATTCATCGTTATACATAAATATAAGAATAGTTATGATTTGAATAAAATAATATATGAAATATGTAAAATAATATTGTAATTATTTTTTTTTAATAAAAACGTATTGTAATATACAAAAATAAGAAAAAGTAAAATGAATAAAGCACCACTATAATAATAAATAATACCATATTATTTTGACAGTAACATACCATTAAAAATGAAAATTTACTTTTTAAATCATTTTTAATAAAATAAAAGTAAAAGTATACATTAGATTATTTGTAATAAACATAATTATAATAAAATAATATAAAATATAAAATAAACAATTGATTATACGACTTAGGAAGAGGTAGAATCTAATTTCGATCTCTCCCCAATAATTTGGTATGCCACAATGTTTTTCGTAATCAACATAGAACCTCTTTTATTCCGAAATTTGGAAATATACTCATTGAACTAGAGTTGAGTTCGGTAATCGATTGCAGATCCGAAAAGTTTAGCATATTGTCTATATGTATAAATATATACCCTACACCATCAGGAACTAATTATACCCTTAATTTATTCGATTAAAAGATTAGTTATTAAAATAAAATATTATGTTTTTTAATCTTGAATCTCATAAGAGTCCACCTTGACTCTTAAATAAAAATAAAATACATAAATTATGTATGACGCAATAATTCCACAATCCATTCTTGACCATATCTTATATCTCTAAGTATATATAGTGGCTAAACATTCAGTTCCATTTCATATCTTTCATAAAAAAAACCAAGGAAATTCCTTAAATATAAGATGAAGAATATGTTTGTGGTATTTCTAACTTTGCTAGGCATATTGCCCCAAATAGTCGAGCCAAGACAAAGCTTTAGCTTTGATGATGCAACGAATCACTTATTTCCATGCTTAAATTATGTTATTGGTCCAGGTGGTAGTATGCCTTCAAGGAAATGTTGTAATGGTGTCCATCCACTGGGATCATCAACACCTACTAGAGAAGATAGACATGTTGCTTGTTTCCTTAAAGCAACGACTAGTGCTAATCATTTAATAAAGGCTGACAAAGTAAGATCCCTTCTCTAACAATATGGTGGTACTCTGACATTTTCCTTCTTCGAGGACATAAATTGTCAAACATATGTGTACATTTCTATAAACTTCTAGTCCCCTACTTCTATTTGCTTCCTTATTTAATTGCTGAGTAAATCCATAGTTTCCTAACCTATTACAGTTCTTCAATTATTTAAAAGGGTGTCATAGTGGCAGCCAAAATAAAGATATAAATTAAAAATTACTATAATAATATTTAGATGAGTTGAGTATCGAGATTCACCACACATCTATAACTTGATTAAAATTACTATAATAATATTTATAATGTTGTAGTGGAAGACACATGAAGAAATTTAAATAGAGAAAATGACACTAAAGAATTTTCTTTTAGATCGTACGGCTTAGCATGCAAGAGCTCTACGAGCTCTGATACCAGTTTGTTGATGCGGAAGACATATGGAGAAAATATAATAGAGAAAATGACACCGAGAAATTAACGTGGTTCAGCAATTTGCCTACGTCCACGGTTGAAGAGCAACAATGATATTATCACTATGATAAAAGAGAATTACAAGTTCACTCAAGTGTTTCACTCACTTCCCAAAACCCAAGTACACCCAATATCACTCTCACTCACTTATATCTTAAACACTAAAATATTCCTCACAATATTAGAACAAGAGAAGAAGAGAGAATATGCACTAAGGCTAGAATATTGGTGTGTCTTACAATGGCTTGGAGCATTCCTATTTATAGCCAAAGCCTTGAGGATCCTATGGCCAAAAACAAAGATGCTTCACCACAACCTCTTCTTCTCATTGGCTACAAAAGAGGTTACACTATAGCCACTCATTTTACTTGGCCACAAGAATGTTTCATCATAGCCACTTCTTTTGCCACATCATTCTCTTTTTCTTTTAAGCCAATATTTAATAAATCTCCACCTTGGCTAAAAGACTATCATAACTATTTTCATGTTGCTCTTCTTCATGCCCACTAGAGATTCTGGACATCAATCAAGTCCAGACAATGCCTGAACTTCGTTGTTGGAACTGGTTTCGTCATCATGTCAGCAGGATTATTTGCACTGGGTATTTTCTCCACTTTAACAATTCCTTTCTCAATGATATCTCTGATAAAGTGCATCCGAACATCAATATGTTTTGTTCTTTCATGATACATTGGATTTTTTGTGAGATGTATAGCACTTTGACTATCACAGTAGATGGTTGTTTCTTCTAGTTGTATACCCAACTCTTCAATTAGACCTTTCTCCCAAATGGCTTCCTTTACAGCTTCTGTTACTGCGATGTACTCCGCTTCAGTTGTAGATAAAGCAACAATTGATTGTAGTGTTGCTTTCCAACTAACAGTACAACCACACAGTGTAAAAACATATCCAGTGAGTGATCTTCGCTTATCCAAATCTCCGGCATAATCTGAGTCAACATATCCGATGACCTTACTTCCAACACCTTTGACTTTTCCATACAATAAGCCAATATCCATGGTACCCTTTAGGTAGCGCATAATCCACTTCACAGCCTTCCAGTGAACTTTACCAGGACTTGCCATATACCTACTTACCACACTTACTGCTTGTGCAATATCTGGTCTAGTGCATATCATGGCATACATAAGACTGCCAACTGCACTAGCATAAGGTACACTTGACATCTCCTCATTTTCGCTCTCAGTTTGTGGACACAAGGCCATCGAAAGTTTGAAATGAGACGCTCATGGAGTAGTGACTGGTTTAGCATTTTGCATGCCAAATCGTTCCAACACTTTCTCAATATACTTCTTTTGTGATAGAAAGAGCGTCCCTTCTTTTCTATCTCTCTGAATCTCCATTCCTAGAATTTTCCTTCCAGCTCCTAAGTCCTTCATTTCAAACTCTGAGCTCAATTGAGCTTTTAAGCTTTTTATTTCTGACATGTTCTTACATGCGATCAACATGTCATCAACATAAAGAAGGAGATAGATAAATGACTTATTTGCCAGCTTCTTGTAGTAGACACAACTATCATGCTCACTTCTACAATAGCCATTTTCGAGCATGAAGGTGTCAAACCGTCGATACCACTGTCTAGAAGATTGTTTTAAGCCATATAAGGATTTCTTCAGTAAGCAAACATGATCTTCCTTCCCTTGAACTTCAAATCCTTCAGGTTGTTTCATATAGATTTGTTCCTCCAACTCACCATGCAAGAATGCTGTTTTGACATCTAGTTGCTCAAGTTCCATATCAAATTGAGCTACAATGGCAAGTAGGATGCGAATAGAGCTATGTTTTACCACAGGGGAGAAAACTTCATTGAAATCAATTCCTTCTCTTTGTGTAAAACCTTTGGCCACTAATCGCGCTTTGAATCTTGCATCTTCAACTCCAGGAATTCCTTCCTTCTTCTTGAAGACCCATTTGCATCCAACAACCTTTTGAGACTTTGGTCGTTTCTCAAGAACCCAAGTATGATTCTTATGAAGAGACTCAATTTCCTCTCTCATGGCAGAAATCCATTTGGAAGCTTCTTTATTGTTGATAGCTTCTTCATATGATTGTGGCTCACAATTGCTGATATCATCAGCAACATTTAGAGCATAAGACACCAGATCAGCATAACCATATTTCTCAGGAGGTTTTATATGTCTCCTTTGCCTATCCCTAGCCAACTGATAATGTTGCAATTGGGATACATCACTACTAGTAGATGCATCATGAACTTCTTCTTCTTGATTAAATGTATTTTCCTTCGTTGGCTCCACCTCAAACTCCACCTTCTCCGAGATACTAGGGTCTTTGTTTTCACTTGAAGACTCTTTATGAGGCTTTAGCATTTCAGCTTCATTAAAAGTAACATCCCTACTGATAGTACATTTTCTTTTCTCTGGCCACCACAACTTATATCCTTTTACACCATCAGGATATCCAAGAAAAATGCATTTCAATGCTCTTGCATCAAGTTTTCCTTCTTTGTTATGAGCATATGCAGGGCAACCAAATATCCTCAAATTATCATAATTTGCAGGAACACCCGACCACATCTCTTCTGGAGTTTTAAAGTCAATAGCCGTTGATGGACATCTGTTGATCAAGTAACAAGCTGTATTGACAGCTTCCGCCCAGAATTGTTTTGGCAATCCAGCATTTGACAACATACACCTTGTCCTTTCAAGTAAGGTTCTGTTCATCCGTTCTGCAAGTCCATTTTGTTGAGGAGTGTGCCTCACAGTATAATGTCTGACAATACCATGATCCTTGCAAAAGTTTCCGAATTCTCTGCTACAAAACTCTAGGCCATTGTCAGTTCTCAGTCGCTTGATCTTCCTCCCAGTTTGCTTTTCGATCAAGGTTTTCCACTGCTTGAACTTCACAAATGCTTCACTTTTGTGTTTCAAAATGAAGATCCAAACCTTCCTTGAATAATCATCAATGAAAGTTAGCATATATCTCCTACCACCATGAGAAGGTACTTGGGAAGGACCCCACAAGTCAGAATGTACATAATCCAACGTGCCTTTTGTTCGATGAACTGCATTGTTGAATTTTATTCGACATTGCTTCCCAAAAATGCAATGTTCACAGAAGTCTACCTTCCCGACTTGTTGACCACATAGCAATCCTTGCTTGGCCAACTCGGCTAGACCTCTTTCACTAACATGACCCATTCTTAGATGCCACAATTTGGTGACATCATAATCACTTGTTGATGAGACAGCAGCAACACCCGTGATTGTGTTTCCTTGTAGCATGTAGAGACTATTCTCTTTCTTTCCTTTCATTACAACCATAGCGCCTTTAGATATTCTTATAGCTCCACCTTCACCTTTGTAGCTATAACCTTTTGAATCTAGTGTTCCCAAGGAAATCAGATTTTTCTTCAATTCTGGAACATGCCTTACATCTGTCAACGTCCTTACGATTCCATCGAACATCTTGATTCTAATTGAGCCGATGCCAATGACCTTGCAGGGAGCATTATTTCCCAAAAGGACCTTGCCCCCATCTAAGGGTTGGTAAGTTGAAAACCAATCCTTAATGGGACACATGTGATATGAGCATCCAGAATCAAGTACCCATTCATCTTTTGAATCGTGCTCTGAGACTATTAGTGCATCTGCACTATCATAGTCATTTGCTACAGCTGCATCTCCATATTCACAAATCTTTTCCTTGCCTTTGCGCTCTGGACAATTCTTTCTTATATGACCTTCCTTATGACAATGAAAACATTTATACTTTCTAGGTTTCGCTTTAGACTTGGACCTAGATTTCCCTCTTTCACCAAATTGATTTCGCCTCTCTGTTCTTCCTCTGGCAAAAAGACTATCACCTGAGCCTTCAGATCTCGAATCTGATACTCTTTTCTTCAGTTCTTTTGAGTGCAACGCCGCCTTTACTTCGTCTAAGGTCAGATCTTCTCGACCATACATCATGGTGTCGATGAAGTGCTCATAAGAACTTGGAAGGGAACATAGTAGAAGAATTGCTTGGTCTTCATCTTCAATTTTAACATCAATATTCTTTAGATCAAGAATAATTTTGTTAAATTCATCCAGATGATCTTTTATGGGTTTTCCTTCCTGCATTTGAAGGGTATATATTCTTTTCTTCAAATACAGCCTGTTGGTGAGTGACTTCGTCATATACAGGCTTTCCAGCTTCAACCATAATGAAGCAGCTGTAGTTTCATCTGACACTTCTCGTAGAACTTCATCTCCCAAGCACAACAAAATTGCACTATGTGCTTTTTCCAGGTTTTCATCCTTCTCGTCCTCGGTCAGACTCTGTGGTAACTTGTTTCTACCTTCCAAGGCTTTTCCCAAGCCTTGATGAACTAGTAGAGCCTTCATCTTCAATCGCCATAGGTTGAAATCATTTTCTCCATTAAATTTCTCCAAATCAAATTTAGCACTCGCCATGATAACCGTATACCAGAACAGTATCGTAGTCCGTGAACATACACCAGGAAAGCTCCCAGGAAAGAGAGGTGGGTCTTAACAGACACGCTTAAATACCAGGTCTTTCCTAAGACAGAACTTTCCTAGACATGCACTTTCACACTATTATACCTTTCTAGTAACAAGAACAATTCTTTTCTGGTGTGTAAGATCAGACAATGCTGCAAACACAGAGCATACTAAGAATTTTCTTTTAGATCGTACGGCTTAGCATGCAAGAGCTCTACGAGCTCTGATACCAGTTTGTTGATGCGGAAGACATATGGAGAAAATATAATAGAGAAAATGACACCGAGAAATTAACGTGGTTCAGCAATTTGCCTACGTCCACGGTTGAAGAGCAACAATGATATTATCACTATGATAAAAGAGAATTACAAGTTCACTCAAGTGTTTCACTCACTTCCCAAAACCCAAGTACACCCAATATCACTCTCACTCACTTATATCTTAAACACTAAAATATTCCTCACAATATTAGAACAAGAGAAGAAGAGAGAATATGCACTAAGGCTAGAATATTGGTGTGTCTTACAATGGCTTGGAGCATTCCTATTTATAGCCAAAGCCTTGAGGATCCTATGGCCAAAAACAAAGATGCTTCACCACAACCTCTTCTTCTCATTGGCTACAAAAGAGGTTACACTATAGCCACTCATTTTACTTGGCCACAAGAATGTTTCATCATAGCCACTTCTTTTGCCACATCATTCTCTTTTTCTTTTAAGCCAATATTTAATAAATCTCCACCTTGGCTAAAAGACTATCATAACTATTTTCATGTTGCTCTTCTTCATGCCCACTAGAGATTCTGGACATCAATCAAGTCCAGACAATGCCTGAACTTCGTTGTTGGAACTGGTTTCGTCATCATGTCAGCAGGATTATTTGCACTGGGTATTTTCTCCACTTTAACAATTCCTTTCTCAATGATATCTCTGATAAAGTGCATCCGAACATCAATATGTTTTGTTCTTTCATGATACATTGGATTTTTTGTGAGATGTATAGCACTTTGACTATCACAGTAGATGGTTGTTTCTTCTAGTTGTATACCCAACTCTTCAATTAGACCTTTCTCCCAAATGGCTTCCTTTACAGCTTCTGTTACTGCGATGTACTCCGCTTCAGTTGTAGATAAAGCAACAATTGATTGTAGTGTTGCTTTCCAACTAACAGTACAACCACACAGTGTAAAAACATATCCAGTGAGTGATCTTCGCTTATCCAAATCTCCGGCATAATCTGAGTCAACATATCCGATGACCTTACTTCCAACACCTTTGACTTTTCCATACAATAAGCCAATATCCATGGTACCCTTTAGGTAGCGCATAATCCACTTCACAGCCTTCCAGTGAACTTTACCAGGACTTGCCATATACCTACTTACCACACTTACTGCTTGTGCAATATCTGGTCTAGTGCATATCATGGCATACATAAGACTGCCAACTGCACTAGCATAAGGTACACTTGACATCTCCTCATTTTCGCTCTCAGTTTGTGGACACAAGGCCATCGAAAGTTTGAAATGAGACGCTCATGGAGTAGTGACTGGTTTAGCATTTTGCATGCCAAATCGTTCCAACACTTTCTCAATATACTTCTTTTGTGATAGAAAGAGCGTCCCTTCTTTTCTATCTCTCTGAATCTCCATTCCTAGAATTTTCCTTCCAGCTCCTAAGTCCTTCATTTCAAACTCTGAGCTCAATTGAGCTTTTAAGCTTTTTATTTCTGACATGTTCTTACATGCGATCAACATGTCATCAACATAAAGAAGGAGATAGATAAATGACTTATTTGCCAGCTTCTTGTAGTAGACACAACTATCATGCTCACTTCTACAATAGCCATTTTCGAGCATGAAGGTGTCAAACCGTCGATACCACTGTCTAGAAGATTGTTTTAAGCCATATAAGGATTTCTTCAGTAAGCAAACATGATCTTCCTTCCCTTGAACTTCAAATCCTTCAGGTTGTTTCATATAGATTTGTTCCTCCAACTCACCATGCAAGAATGCTGTTTTGACATCTAGTTGCTCAAGTTCCATATCAAATTGAGCTACAATGGCAAGTAGGATGCGAATAGAGCTATGTTTTACCACAGGGGAGAAAACTTCATTGAAATCAATTCCTTCTCTTTGTGTAAAACCTTTGGCCACTAATCGCGCTTTGAATCTTGCATCTTCAACTCCAGGAATTCCTTCCTTCTTCTTGAAGACCCATTTGCATCCAACAACCTTTTGAGACTTTGGTCGTTTCTCAAGAACCCAAGTATGATTCTTATGAAGAGACTCAATTTCCTCTCTCATGGCAGAAATCCATTTGGAAGCTTCTTTATTGTTGATAGCTTCTTCATATGATTGTGGCTCACAATTGCTGATATCATCAGCAACATTTAGAGCATAAGACACCAGATCAGCATAACCATATTTCTCAGGAGGTTTTATATGTCTCCTTTGCCTATCCCTAGCCAACTGATAATGTTGCAATTGGGATACATCACTACTAGTAGATGCATCATGAACTTCTTCTTCTTGATTAAATGTATTTTCCTTCGTTGGCTCCACCTCAAACTCCACCTTCTCCGAGATACTAGGGTCTTTGTTTTCACTTGAAGACTCTTTATGAGGCTTTAGCATTTCAGCTTCATTAAAAGTAACATCCCTACTGATAGTACATTTTCTTTTCTCTGGCCACCACAACTTATATCCTTTTACACCATCAGGATATCCAAGAAAAATGCATTTCAATGCTCTTGCATCAAGTTTTCCTTCTTTGTTATGAGCATATGCAGGGCAACCAAATATCCTCAAATTATCATAATTTGCAGGAACACCCGACCACATCTCTTCTGGAGTTTTAAAGTCAATAGCCGTTGATGGACATCTGTTGATCAAGTAACAAGCTGTATTGACAGCTTCCACCCATAATTTTTTTGGCAATCTAGCATTTGATAACTTACACCTTGTCCTTTCAAGTAAGGTTCTGTTCATCCGTTCTGCAAGTCCATTTTGTTGAGGAGTGTGCCTCACAGTATAATGTCTGACAATACCATGATCCTTGCAAAAGTTTCCGAATTCTCTGCTACAAAACTCTAGGCCATTGTCAGTTCTCAGTCGCTTGATCTTCCTCCCAGTTTGCTTTTCGATCAAGGTTTTCCACTGCTTGAACTTCACAAATGCTTCACTTTTGTGTTTCAAAATGAAGATCCAAACCTTCCTTGAATAATCATCAATGAAAGTTAGCATATATCTGCTACCACCATGAGAAGGTACTGGGGAAGGACCCTACAAGTCAGAATGTATATAATCCAACGTGTCTTTTGTTCGATGAACTGCATTAACATAATCCAACGTGCCTTTTGTTCGATGAACTGCATTGTTGAATTTTATTCGACATTGCTTTCCAAAAATGCAATGTTCACAGAAGTCTACCTTCCCGACTTGTTGACCACATAGCAATCCTTGCTTGGCCAACTCGGCTAGGCCTCTTTCACTAACATGACCCATTCTTAGATGCCACAATTTGGTGACATCATAATCACTTGTTGATGAGACAGCAGCAACACCCGTGATTGTGTTTCCTTGTAGCATGTAGAGACTACTCTCTTTCTTTCCTTTCATTCCAACCATAGCGCCTTTAGATATTCTTATAGCTCCACCTTCACCTTTGTAGCTATAACCTTTTGAATCTAGTGTTCCCAAGGAAATCAGATTTTTCTTCAATTCTGGAACATGCCTTACATCTGTCAACGTCCTTACGATTCCATCGAACATCTTGATTCTAATTGAGCCGATGCCAATGACCTTGCAGGGAGCATTATTTCCCAAAAGGACCTTGCCCCCATCTAAGGGTTGGTAAGTTGAAAACCAATCCTTAATGGGACACATGTGATATGAGAATCCAGAATCAAGTATACCCATTCATCTTTTGAATCGTGCTTTGAGACTATTAGTGCATCTGCACTATTATAGTCATTTGCTACAGCTGCATCTCCATATTCACAAATCTTTTCCTTGCCTTTGCGCTCTGGACAATTCTTTCTTATATGACCTTCCTTATGACAATGAAAACATTTATACTTTCTAGGTTTCGCTTTAGACTTGGACCTAGATTTCCCTCTTTCACTTTAGACTTGGACCTAGATTTTCCTCTTTCACCAAATTGATTTCGCTTCTCTGTTCTTCCTCTATCAAAAAGACTATCACCTGAGCCTTCAGATCTCGAATCTGATACTCTTTTCTTCAGTTCTTTTGAGTGCAACGCTACCTTTACTTCGTCTAAGGTCAAATCTTCTCGACCATACATCTTGGTGTCGATGAAGTGCTCATAAGAACTTGGAAGGGAACATAGTAGAAGAATTGCTTGGTCTTCATCTTCAATTTTAACATCAATATTCTTTAGATCAAGAATAATTTTGTTAAATTCATCCAGATGATCTTTTATGGGTTTTCCTTCCTGCATTTGAAGGGTATATATTCTTTTCTTCAAATACAGCCTGTTGGTGAGTGACTTCGTCATATACAGGCTTTCCAGCTTCAACCATAATGAAGCAGCTGTAGTTTCATCTGACACTTCTCGTAGAACTTCATCTCCCAAGCACAACAAAATTGCACTATGTGCTTTTTCCAGGTTTTCATCCTTCTCGTCCTCGGTCAGACTCTGTGGTAACTTGTTTCTACCTTCCAAGGCTTTTCCCAAGCCTTGATGAACTAGTAGAGCTTTCATCTTCAATCGCCATAGGTTGAAATCATTTTCTCCATTAAATTTCTCCAAATCAAATTTAGCACTCGCCATGATAATCGTATACCGGAACAATACCGTAGTCCGTGAGCGTACACCAGGAAAGCTCCCAGGAAAGAGAGGTGGGTCTTAACAGACACGCTTAAATACCAGGTCTTTCCTAAGACAGAACTTTCCTTAGACAATGCTGCAAACACAGAGCATACTAAGAATTTTCTTTTAGATCGTACGACTTAGCATGCAAGAGCTCTACGAGCTCTGATACCACTTGTTGGACCAGACTGCGACCGGGGAGCCTCCAACCACCGGGGAGTTCCATTGTTACATGGGTATGGGAAGAGTGAAGAGTCACAAGTGAGATACCACGTCTTAAACCAAAACCTTAAGGCATTAGTTCCATGGGCCTTTCCTTTTTATAAACTCTTTCACTCCTCCCCGCATATCCAATGTGAGACTTCACACTTGAATAAACCCAACAATCTCCCCCTCAAGTGTCGGTACCACACACTTTCCGGTCCGTTCTCCCTTGAGTCCATCATGTCCCAACCGAACCATCAGCTCTGATACCAGTTTGTTGTAGCGGAAGACACATGGAGAAATTTAAATAGAGAAAATGACACCGAGAAATTAACGTGGTTCAGCAATTTGCCTACGTCCACAGTTGAAGAGCTACAATGATATTATCACTATGATAAAAGAGAATTACAAGTTCACTCAAGTGTTTCACTCACTTCCCAAAACCCAAGTAGACCCAATATCACTCTCTCTCAAGTATATCTTAAACACTAAAATATTCCTCACAATATTAGAACAA
>NW_017719309.1:0-18846 GCF_001865875.1 Lupinus angustifolius
AAAGCTAGAATATTGGTGTGTCTTACAATGGCTTGGAGCATTCCTATTTATAGCCAAAGCCTTGAGGATTGTATGGCCAAAAACAAAGATGCTTCACCACAACCTCTTCTTCTCATTGGCTACAAAAAAGGTTCCACTATAGCAACTCATTTTACTTGGCCACATCATTCTCTTTTTCTTTTAAGTCAATATTTAATATAAAATAACATTTTGTTAACTAAAAAAATTTTCTCATATAATTTTAATTAGTAATACTAGATTATTTTAATTGTTTACATTTTTTGTTTAATCAAATAGTTAATACATATTTTTAACTTTTTTATCTATTACTTGATATGGAGCATCCCTTGAGCACAAGACAATGGAGAAATTAGTTTATTAAATAAAAGGATATCCATACTTTTAAGTTGTTATCTTTGTAAGACGACCAAAATTTTATAATAGTAATAATAATAAATGAGTAACTAGTTTATATATATAATTTGTATTATGGTTATCTTGTAATAATCTTTATTAATACACATAGTCAATAAAAGATTACTAACGAGCATTGGTTTAAGTGGTACATGTTTGATTTCCCTTAAGCAAGAGCTCAGGTTTGAGTCTTGTGGATGGAAAAAATGTCCGCTGGGAGAGTTAGCTCCACATACCTGTGGATATTTCCGGCTGGACAAGATTGCCACTAGTGTGAGGATACCTATAAGAAACCAGAAAAATAGGCAACACAATATTTGATAAGATATTTATAAAAACATAACCATAATTAATTGTTTGAGTAAGGATTTAATTTGAAATTTATGATTGACATCATATGTCATTTTCTCATCCACCAATAAATTAAAATATGTTAAAATTAAGAATGAGTAATTAGTTTTGGATATATAAAATCAAAAGAACAAAAAATTAGATCACATAAGAAAATTCTATATGTAGTGCATGCTTTCATTTATATTCCTCAATAAAAACAAATGGTATAATATTTAGGTGTCTATACATTTAAAATAAGAGAAAATCCAAAATAAGTACCTAAACTACCAACAAAGGGAAACATTATAAACATTCACAATAAAGGCTATAAGGTGAAAACTGATAAGGAGATAGGAACAAAATGAAATATCATAAACCAAAATAGCACGTCCCTCACCTTCCACTTTTTTCAGCTATCACTTCTTCAAGTGTCAGGATTTTAGAGTCCCCTTTCCATTAAATCCTATATATAAAAATGTAAATATCTAAGAGAAAATAGTTTGTGGTACACTATGAAGCTTCACTTACATATTTATAATGATTCACTCGTAATAAGAGTAATATACCTAAATCATATATGATGAGCTAATACATAAATAAAACTACATATCAATACATGTTTATTAAGCTATCAATATTTGTACCAATTAAGAGAAATGTTAATCGACGCATGTTTAGTGAAACTTCACATGACTATGTTTTACATAAATAGTTAATAAGTCAGCTAAGAGCTTATAAGTCAGTTAACAACTTAAAAGGTAGGTACGAAAAACTATGAGCTTGATATCTACTTGATCAACAATTTTGTTTGTTTGTAAAATTAACTTATTATTAGATGATATGCGTAAAATAATGTAAGATTCTGATTTATACATCATAAGCCATATTTGGATTTTGAAATCACCTCCAACTAACTTGTCAAATATGCCTTTTAAGTCATATCATGGACATACAAGCTCTTTTATCAAACATAATCAATTAACTTAGTTTTAATCATATAATTTTATTTACTGACTTATATGTCGTTTAGGAGCTTTGCCAAACATAGCATATATCCAATAGTCTAAAATATTTTTTCAGAATATTAAATTTTATTTTTGCAGCTTCTTAATGTCTATTACACTTTTCATTGAACTTGAAATTCACTTAGAGAAATAACAATCATACAATATCAAGACAAAATCATATATTCCATCTCTATACAAGTTAACTATGTAAGAATTAATGACTAATAACACCAAAAACAAACATTTTCCGTAGTTTAATTTGAAGAACATGTAAAAGATGTATGTTCAAATATAAAAATTATCTATAAGAATTTAAGTAATTGATGGCTTTGCAACATCAAAGATTATCTATTGCAACACAAACAATGTGAACATATAATGTTCCTCGAAAAATATAATTTTTTTTTGAAACACTTTACTCACGATTGAAAAACGCTTCGAAAAATAAAATATTTGTTGCAAATGTTTTGTACCACGCTAAAACTCAAAATTGAAAAAGGAAGTGGAGTGCTTTTCTGTTTGGGGATTTGAGAGAGATCTTAGTTTAAGATTTGTAAAGATTAAACTCAAACTATAATAGAAATATTTTATTATTTCAAAATGACTAGATGTAGCCTTCAATAGATTAAAGGTGAACCAATATATATATCAGGTGTGACTTTCTCTTTCCCTACAATTTTTAATTTTGTTGCATTTAATTTTTTCTTAGTCTTTCATTGCAAAATTTTATTTCTATATATTTAAGAAAAGCAAAAAACTAAAGGAAAATAATTCACCACTCCCCTTAGTTTGTCATCTAGACTCTTTTTAGGAAAAAGGTGCAACTACACCCCAAATATATTAATAAAGGAACATAAAGAAAGGAACATTTCATGGAAATGAACCTGTAGTTTGGTAAACCAATCTTATTTCTGGAAAAGTCATTAATAAGGAAGTTTGGAACTAAGTTCCACCAAGTAAAGGTCCTAGATTGAAGCCCATGATTAGCAAGTTTATCGGCACAACTATTACATTCCTTATATATATATGAGTAACAATACAATCCATTGAAGGTAAAATAGTTTTGCATAAGTTCCATTTGTTGAGTAATTTCCAAGGAACACTGGCTTTGCCATTAAAGATATTCACCACTAGAGTAGAGTCACATTCCAACCAAACTATGAACCAGCCATGCTTATGCACAAATTGAATTGCCAAAATAACCGAATTGGGCTCAGCAAAAAGAGCATCATGAATTCCATAGAAAACTGCAAAACCACCCAGGAATTCGCCTCTGTGATTTCTGAAAATCCCTCCCCCTACAACATTGCTCGGATTTCCATGGCTTCTCCATCCATATTGATTTTAATCCTTCCATGAAGGGGGTAATCCAATTGACTTCCACGACCCTAGGACTTTGTTGAAATTGATAGAGATATTGAGAGACCTTAGAATGTGGAAGTCTTGTAGAGAGTTACTAACATAGAGTTTTGAAATATTCCTAGGTAAAGCTATTACCATCTTAATTTTAGATATTAAGCTTGATTCTTCTATCCTGAAATCTAGCTTGATTTCTGCTATACCAAATTGTAATAATTATGTGAACAATGCTAGAAGCTAGGACCTGATTAATTTGAGGACTCCAGTGCCTATTACAAGCAGGTAGAATGCTTGAGATTTAAGAGGTATTGATCTGTATTGAAAATATTGTATCCAACCAAATCCAAAGGTTCACAGCAAAAGGGAAGCTTAGGAAAAGATGATCTGAATATTCATTAGAAGACCTGTAGAGATTGCAAATAGAAACAAGCAGCCTCTCCTTTGAAGATTTTCATTTGTGGGAACTTTTCTGTTTTGAAGTCTCCAAGTAATGAAAGACTTAGAGGGAGGAATTATTGAAGACCAAATTGTTTTTCACTAATTCATTTGAGGAGGGTTAAGGTTTAGCCAAGAAAAAGCTTATTTTAATGAAATCATTCCATCTCTAGAGGCTTTCCATATGAATTTATCAAAGCTTGTTGAGATATTGATCTGAGTTATTTTCCTAGATATTTCAGGATACATATTAGTAAGAGTATTTGGGATAATCCATTGAGATTCATTAATAAAATCAACAACCCTAGCCTGCAGAAAAGGTTGGATTGATTCAGTAATCTGCAAAGACTCCACCAGGTTGTCTCCTAACCAATTGTCTGCACAGACCATTGCCAACTAGCCAAAGTGAATTGTCCATTATTGTCTGGCAATTACCTCTAATGTCAGGCCAAATAGAAGATTTGATGTATATATTAGCATTGTAGACCCAAAATCTTTGTCTATAAAGGAAGCCCAATCCTGAGTAGAAGAGGACATCTCCCAAGCTAGTTTTAACAAAGTAGACTGATTTAATTTACTTATGGATTTAACTCCCATCCCTCCAACTTTTAAAGGTTGACACACCTGATTCTAGACCCCAATTACCAACTTCCTAAAATTTGTATCCCCAGACCAGATGAAATTCCTAGTGCAAGTGTCCACATACTTAATTTGTTGAGCAGACCAAGCATAAATATGAAAGTTATAGGTTAGCATGCTTTGAATAACAGACTTTACAAGTTCCACTATGCCCATTATGGTTAAAGAATGACCCTTCCAAGTTGCCAACTTAGCTATTATCTTGTCAGCAATGGGTTATAGAGCAATTTTCCTATGTTTTTTCTTTGAAGAGAGGAACACCTACGTAATTGAAGGGGAGACAACCAGCTGAGAAACCAAGATTAGAAGTTAAATTTGTGACTTTCTTAGCAAATGCTTGTCCAATGTATAATTTGAATTTACAATGATTTATCACCTAACCTGAGGCTAGACGATAATCACTGAGGATATTTTTGGAATATAGTAGCTCCCTCTTCATACCTTTGCGAAATATTAAGATGTCATCTGCATAAAGAACATGACTAGTTGTATGCAAACTGTTTGGGTCAATTATGGTACTGAGTTTGCTTTCATTGACTAATTTGGATATTCCCCTACTTAAGACATCTTCTTCCAGGCAAAACAACAAGGGTGATAGAGGATTGATAAATGCCAAAAATACCTAATTTTCATACACTTTTCATGGCACTTATCCTTGGATAAATTGAGAAAACCAACTTAATTCAACACTTTTTGGATAAAATATCACAATCTTGTATATATGCTTTGTATATTTCTTTTGTAATGTATTTTGTAGGATTTAGGTAGAAAAGAGAAGAATTTATCAAAGGTTTACAAAGTGCTCAAAATAGGACGAAATGCCCAACACATAAGCTTGACTCATCAAAATTTGGCCTATGTGGAGTCAACGTGAAGCTGCTCACTAAGCAGCATAGCTTGGACGAAACCCATGCCCAATGTGACCTGGACACCAACCTAGCACGGTGAGACCAAAATTACACGGTCATAACCAACCTGGCACGATCAGAACACAAGCCTGACACAAGCTAACCTGCTCAAGCAGACAGCTTAGCGGAGCACCTAGGCTGCCCAGCATGGAACCACAAACCTGACCAGGTCAACAAGCACCAAGTTACATCACCACCAGCACGGCCAGAGCTGCTCAAGCAGGCATCTCAACGGTGCCACATAGGCACTTAGGGATGTGCACACAACAACTTGGTCAAGTTGAATTAGCCACCAAGTAATTGTGACATCATGCATGACCTCACTACAAGTAGCCTCCATAGGCTTTTCAAAGGTAGCTTACAATAGTTGAGCTAAGTAGCCCACCATAGATTTGGTGAGTCAGCTCAAGTAGGTGACTAAGCTTCTTGGCCAAGTGACCAAACCCATACTGAAGGGTTTGGTCAACAGCTTGGCGGTGGAAACAAGCAGCTCGATGGGGTCCAGGAAGGCCTATATAAAGGATGCACCTCAAAGAAAAAATTCATTATTCCACATTCCATTCTTCATTCTAACATTCACTCCTACATTCAGACACTTGAACTGAATTCTTCTCTTCTTCTTCTTGTAATTTTCTCGGAGAATTTCCACTCCAAAGTAGTTTTGGTAAGAGTAGTTTGTAGTTTTTCTTTCTTAATTCAAGAGGAGAAAGGAGATGGAAAATGAGATGCAAAAACATAATTTTGGAATCTCATTTGGGACCAAAAGCATCTCATCCATGGATAGATGGCTCATGCTCCTTCAAATTTACTTGGATTATGGTGTAATTTCTTCTCTTTAATTTATCATCTTTTGAAATCAATGCATTCAAGTTATTACTTTTTGGTTAAGTTTTGATTCTTTATGAAGTTCTTAATACGGTTTTAGCTTGATCACCTAAAACTTGATTTAAAGATCCAAAAGGCTTCTTCTTAAAGTGAACTAAAATGTATAACCTACACCTTAGTTCACTTTCCATATTAAGCATCTATTTTAAGCAACTTATGTTCAAGGCTAAATAAAGTTAATTGAGCCTGAAGTAGGGTGTGACAACCTACTCCGAGAAGTGGTACTTAACTATTATTTAGTGTATTTGATAAGGTTTGAAAATCATCTTATCATTCTAGGACACTAGATGAAGGATTTAGAAATGATGTATGGAATTAAACAAAAGTATAACACATAACTTGTAATGTTTTCAAAATCAATTAAGTGTAGAAATAAATCCATATTTCCAAACCAATTTCCTCCTCAAGAATTTGCGCATAATAGTTGTTTTATGTTTATGTTTACTTGTCCATATTTCTTAAAAACAATCAACGAAAAAAGATGTTTAAACATTATTAGTAATATAACATGTTTATAATAATATTCTATTAGGAAATTCCTTGTGGTTTGATATAACCCTATATTATACTACAATTGAATTTTGAAAGAGATTCAAATGTAAAATAGTAAAGTGTTAACTTACAACTTTTATTTGTTGACAAAGAAAGAAACTTTGAATCAAAGTGCAATTTAATTCATAAGTTGTATCTTTGTGAAAATGAAAAATACATAGTTATAATGAGTGATCTAACTACTAACTTTTACTTTCAGTCATTTACATTTCTGTAACTAACATTTATTTTCTGTCATTTAAATTATGCAACTAACTATTTATTGTTTTATTTATTCTTTATACCAACCCTTTGAAAGAAGTGGTACGGTTAACTTCTAACTTTATTTTTTTGTCATTTTATTATTCTTTGATACCAAACTTTCATAAGAAATGGTATGGTTAATTTAATAAAATGAGACAGACTTTTATGGTATGGTTAAAAGGAACCCGAAAATGGAGTAAATAAATAAAGTCACTAACTAATTAAATATCACTCATTATCACTTGTATTGATTTGCTAAATTCATACCACTAAATCGGTGTTGGAATTTATTCCAACAAAGCCGAGATGGTATGAAATTATTAATAATTCAATAAAGTTAAGTTTTTGATTAAAGGAACGTTCTTGAAACCATTATACCAGCGTTGGAATTTATTCCAACAAAGCTGAGATGGCGAGCAAAGAATCAACCAATCAGAAACTTTCTGCCTCAAAATAAAGCAAAGCATCGGAAATAGTCTTTCAACAAGGATTACCTGGTCTGACTCCCCTTTTACAAGAGAAAAACTCCACATTTTGACCATTTATATTGATGGATAGCTTTGCAGCATGCAGAATTATTATAATCAAGTTGACAAAATTGTCATTGAAACCAAATACTTTAATTGTGTCTAGTAAGAAATTCTAGTCGATAGTGTTAAAAGCCTTCTTGATATCTTGTTTTATTGCCAAATTACCCCCAAAAACTTTGTGATCTAACAGATTTATAGCTTCAAAAGCCAAACAAATGCAGTAAAAAATGCTCCTATCCTTTTATGATACCCCTTTGCTGAGTTGTAACAAATATGGAAGTGACTAAAGCCAATCTGTCAGCCAGAACTTTGGTGATTATTTTAAATTGAAAGTTTGCTAATGCAATATACCTAAACTCATCAATTGTAATAGCACAAACAACTTTTGGAATGAGGATCACCGTGTTGAAGTTTATATTAGGTAGAATCCAACCTTGACTGAAAAATTGTTGCATAGATTTGCACACATCCTGACCTACAATGTTCCAAAAAGCATGCTAGAAACATCCTCCAAAACCATTTGGCCCTCAAGCTCCATCACCATTCATTGCATAGACTTCATCTTTTATTTCCTCTAGATTTGGAATTGAAGTAAGCATGTTATTTTCATCAATAGTAACAATATTAGGAATGATATAATGGATTAAACCATTAGCAGAGGTTTTATTTGATTTTGCACATGATTAGCAAATTCCTCCTGTCTGGTCAATATATCATCCCCCTCTTTTAGCATAGACATGGACTTGTAGACTTGCCTAATTTTAGTGACTTTATGGAATAAAGATGTGTTCCTATCCCCATTGATATGTGTAACACCGTGAATTTTCGAGTAATTTTATTAAGTATTTATTTTAACATAAATTAATTTTAGAAATTAATCGGTAATGATTTAGGCTAAGTCGTAGTTGAGTGTCAGACTTGTTTTCTAAATTCTTATTTTATGGTAAATGTTCGTAATTTTCTGTGAGGGAAAGTTTTTGGACTACTGTCAAGTCCAAATTCGCCCGAATTCGGCCCAATAACGTGTTTTAGTTATGTAACTTGAAATCGAATTTCGATTGCACCATTGGCTTTGAAATATTATTTCGAGTCAATATAGACATCAATTTTGTCCATGAAGTATTTCTAAATATTTTTCACTTCGAATTCTATGTTCGAAACTCTAACCGTAAACCAAAGTTGGAATTTTTTTAATATTCAGTCGAGTATTACTCGATTATACTCGGGCATGATTTAAGCGCGAATGTTTTGGATAAGAGGTTACTTCACTTTCATGAGTGAACCTTGCTTGATAAGTAAGCAAAAATATTCATCTTTTACAAAAAAATCCTTAAACCCTTCATTTACCAGTTACGCCGTTATTCTTTAAAAACCTTTGGTTTGCCCCTCTCTAAATTTGATTCATTGTATTTAAAAGAGTCATCCAACTTGGAGAAACCCTTGGCATTTCATTTTTATTTGGATTCTCAAAAAACTCCAAGCTAAGTTCTCATCCCTTTCGTTCTTCATCTCTTCAAATCTAACTGTTAGTTGTTTACAAAATTTTAGTATGACGTTTATACGCATGTTACGAACGTTTTCAATCATAGAAATTTTCTAATAATCTTCCTAACTCTTGTTTTATTTAGAAACCTGTACTTAACCAAATGGTTGCGTGTCTGGATTCAGTACGAATGATTTCTTAAGCTATACACCCTAGGATAGATTAAAATATCAAGTATTGTGGTAGTTATCCATGAAGGAACACCACTCGAAAAACAAAAATACGCAAGGATCGAAAACAGTAGAGATTTTCGACCTGGTAGCCCAAAAGAGCGAGGAAGTAGTCGAGGTTACTGGAACCCCTCGCCTGGGTGAGGCTCCCTCGCTTGAACGAGGAAGAAACAGTAGCTAGAGCCCCCAATTGTCACCTAGGCGAGCCAGCCTCGTCTGGGCAAGGGCCAGACAGGCGTTTCACCTATTCTGGGCAATTCTGGTCGCCCGAGCGACCGTCCCTCGCTTGGGCGAGACCGAGAGGGTGATTTTGACCAGTTTTTGGTGGATTTTTCACTTGAGCGAGAGGCAGACAGAGAATTGAGTCTATCTTGATGAAATTGTCGCTTGATCGATAGTTTCTCGCTTGAGCGAGAGACCTACAATGCTTTTTATTGCTTTTGGTTGGTTGATTACTTAGACAATAACCCTAGCTTGGGTGAGAAGTATATTTAATAATTGGGATTGATCGTGGCTCGAATGAAGAGCCTGATACCCAAACAATCAAACTTATACTGTTACTTTTGTTCTTGCGCCTTATGCGGGCAAGGATTCCAACGATGATGTCGTGAGCAAGACAATGCCTTAAAAGGATTACATGATACCACGCAGTGAGGTCGTCTGATCGTAAGAGGCTAGGCCATGTGGCCGTCTAGGGTAATTCAACAATGTTTCGTAGTGGTAGGGATGTCATTCCACTATTACATAATAACGTAAGATCGGGACCCACAAGAAGCATTCCTTTGAGATATGTCTTAGGATGGGTTGATCAATATAAAAGAATGATTAAAATATTTAATTGGCTAACCTCGGTTAGTATGCATACTCATTATGAATAACGAAGTAGTGGAGAGGGAATTTACGGGAGACGAATGAGCCCCACAATGTTGAGATGGGCGACAATGGCGGTGATTCGTCAACAAAGTCTTGAGGGCGAGTCTAGGTGAGACATGTCCCTTGTATTCCTGGATGAGGTATTCTATTGGATCAGACAGTTCTCACAATGCAAACTAGACGATCCCTGACAATCCTTCTTTGCAATCAGGATCAATGAGAGGCATGCTCAAAAAGTGTTTGATACGACACCGTCTTGAAATGGACAGTTCTTCGGAAGCGATTGATCATATATCCTGGAGAGGAATAATTCATTTTTGGTGCGTTCAAATCAGCTTGTTATGGGACTTGTACTCTTGGTTTTTTCCGAATACTTTATTGAGAGGATATGGGTGTAAGGATAGATGAAATAAGCATAACATTCATATATTGAGATCGTGGATATTGATCCTCATGATCTTAGTTATAACATCATTCATCATTATGCATTTATGTATGAGATATATATTGTGTATATTATATGTGCCTATCTGGATGTGATATATCGTGTAATTTCATGTTGCCAATGAATAATATTCATTAGATATCTTACTCTCTTTTCTTTTCTTTTCTTTTCTTTTCTTTCTCCTTGTCTTTGGTTCGCGTTCTGGTTCAGATGGACCATACCGCGAGGATTCAGAGCTACCAATTCTCGATGTCCTAGGAGGGGACATGGATCAGTGACAGATACCGAAACACCTACTCATGCCCTTGTGGCTTAGAGCTGGAGATGGTTTGTGATGGCTCCACGATGCGCTTCCCTTCACACCATGCGGACTTGGAGGCTTCTTTCACCTTACCTTCTCGGAGATTAGCACCTATAACACCATCCATTAAGTTTGTGATTCCTCATGGACCCACTATCGTGGGACCATCTACTAGGAGACAGAGTTGGGACGACATGCTCAATTCCCCACCAAGGAGGAGAGTTGCTCGACAGACGATGCCCGATCTTCAAGTAGATGCGGAAGCAGGTAGTAAGTCGAAGGGTTCATCCAATGACCCAGAAGAGGAGATGGAGGTTGAAGAGGAGGAGCTAGAAGCTGAAGAGGAGGACTGTGTGGAGTTAGTCTGCATAGAGGACTCCATTGAGGTGGTAGATCTCTCCTACGATTCTGAGACGGAGGAGAACCCCAGCGAGTGTTCCAGTACACTCGCTAACACCGGAGCTAGTCAATAGTAGTCATTTCCATTTCTAGGTTACCCTTGAGGCAGGTATATGTGTAGGGTACTTTTGATGCTTCGAATAAATCAGTCTATTGTATATATTTTCAGTTTGGACAAGGATTTATTCCGCTTTGTCTTTGTATAAACATTTTTAGTTATTTCCAATAAAGAATTATTCCACGATATATTAAGTGGCTTAAGGTTACCGTTAGGTAACAATCGTTGTCTTTTCGGCAATTTAGGTTACTTAACGTGATGTCCCGAAAAGGATTCAAATGTAAATGAAGAAAACAAATTTAACCATTTTTGGGCAATATTGTTGGAGAAATTTTTGGGGCGTTACAATATGCTAGTTTCGTCTATATTTTTCTTTCCAGAAATCTTCTTCCACTATTAGAGCCTGCATTAAATCACCATTTGTTGTTGCTTCCTGTAGAAGGCCTTGATCAGGACCAGACTCAAAGATAACGTTCTAAATGGTAGCCAAAGAGGCTGATGCAACTTACACTTTTTGATGAATGTTGCCAAAAACATTGATGTTCCAATCCCTCAGCTCTTTTTTTAGACATTTGAGATTTTGAGACAAAATAAACATTGGAAACCCAAAGAAAACCTTCCTACAAGCTTCAGCCACAACTTTATTGCAGTCATGATGATTCAACCACATTTTCTGGAATCTGAAAGGAATTTCCTGGCCACAACAGACTGAGAAGCATGTAACAGAATAGGGTAGTTATCCGAAGATATTCTAGGCAGAGTACACCAAGAAACATGATGACAAGTATTTAGTCATTCATCATTATATAGGCTTCTTTCCAATCTTTTCTCAGTGAGAGTAGAGGCTCTTCTTTTGTTAGACCAAGTAAAAGCAGCTCCTCTAGTGTATAAATGAATGAGATTTGCATTGTAGGAGAGACATTTGAATTCCTCAGATGGGCCTCTATTAGGGAGTCAAACCCATATATTCATTGGCACTAATGACTATATTGAAGTCCCCAATTCAACACCAAGGTCCATCATGCAACCTCATTATAGACTGAATGTCTGACCAAAGATGTCTCCTTTGAATGTAGTTAGAGTGTGCATAAACAACACAAAGATTAATAGGCTCCAAGATAAACATTAAATCTAGTTTATTTGATAAGCGTAGATTTTTTAATATTAACCTTGTTTTAAAGTTTCCAAAACCCCTGCAATTCCAATAAATAACTTTCATTGAGCAGCGTTTAAATAGCTATCCTTGCGGGTGTTGTGAATCCTTTCTAAATTGCCTCTTTTTTTAATTCTCATTTTTGAAATTTAGAAATAACACTAGTAAAGCTTCCTTCTTCGTCCACATCATCTATTGTGTCAACATCAACCCATAATCTTCCAACAATTTTCATGTCTCTAACAACAACCGAATTTACCATATATGGATTTGTTTGAATAGTGAAATTGTTGTTGATCTCCCTACCATCAATTGTGTTGTCAACTTCCTCCATTGTCACTAGAGAATCTTTTTCCAGTGAGTCTTCAACTCTTGTGCCCAGCCTATCCTCCTCAACAGAGGATATCAAAATTTGAACCTCATCTAGGGGAGACAACACTACTTTCTCCATTCCATCAATAAGGTGAGCCTCCTTGTTGTCTATTTCCAGGTAAATGAAGAACTCCTTATCATTAACACCATGTGAAGCCTTTTCCACAGGTTGAGCATTTTTTGTTGTAGGTTTGGGTGCTTCATCTGCCCTTTTTTTTAGTTTCTCTTACAATTAGAAGCTAAATGTTCAATTGCTTGACAACCAATACAAAATTCAGGTAGATTCTCATAGTCTATAGCCACAAAGAAAGCAAATCCTTCTCTCTCAACCAAAATTTGATCATGCAAAGATGTTTTTAGATTTATGTCCACGAGCACTTTAGCAAAATGCTGGAAAGTTCTATGATTTGTGGCCTCATCCAAAGATATTGGTGTTCCAATCCCACCTGCGATGGAAAAAATAATTCTAGGACTCCAAGAATCTTGTGGCAGACCCCATATTTTAACCCAGCATTGAGAAAACCAGGTTTGAAATCTGGTGTCCATAGATAAAGCCGAAGAAAACCAGGTTTGAGGCTCCAAGAACCTATTGCACACACATTTCTCATGTCATCAAGTGAAGAGAAAGAGAAATCATAGAACCCCCTATAGAGTGAAATCATATTCCATTTTTCGAGCATGCTCTAGATAGAAGTGAGCTTAGCTTTGATTTTAGCAAACTTGATGAGATTGTTTCCTTTAGAAAGGATTAGTCTACCATGAAGTTGATTCATACATCTTTGAATTCCAACATGGTAGTCATCTTGTGGTATTTTGATTGCAATGACATCCCCCTTTATGCAAGGTTGGGGTAACTATGAAACTACAATACCATGAGTTCTTCAATGCTTGTCCAAAAGATTTCTTTGTGAGAGAGATTGGAGGCGATGATGGAGGGGTAAAACTGTGTTATCCAGAAAGCTCCAAGGAATAAAACTCTTGTCCAAGTTCATGCTGAGTTTTGGATTGAGGTTCCAAGAATCTTGGAATCAAATCTCTATGGATGGATCAAAATTCCAAGAAATTTGGAGGCAAAACCCTAGCAGAGCATTTTTTTTTCTTTCATATCTATTACAAATATTAAATCAATATTGAGAAGACTATCATCTAGACTTACATCAAAGAAGCATGACAAAAGGGAAAGAAGTGAGGGATAAGATTGCAAGCATGAAAGAAATCAAGCCTACTGACAAGGTACGTAATGTGGAGCAAGCCAAGCCCATTGGCAAGGTAACCAAGGTGTTGGAAAGGAATCAGGAGGATGTGTTGGTGGTTGCCGTATTCAATTCCATCAACTATATTTAAATCATGCTATAACAATCAGACCTAGTAAATAAAAATTAATGGTTGTGTATTGACGGCCCCGAAGTGTTAAGACTTCGGTGTTATCATTTTAATCTGAAGAGATATACAAGGAGCTTGAAGGTCTCACTACAAAATTAACAGGGGACATCTAGGCATAATTATGCTTCTTCATAGGGGATACAAAGGAAAATCCTATTAGAATCAAGGATTGTCAACCTTGTTGTCATGGATTTTTCTGCTCTCACGGGTTAACTTGCATGATAACTTACCCACTAGGTTTTTATTCTCTACTTGCAAAACTGAACATAACAACAAGATGATACCTTCTGTTCTCCGAGATCATACTACGCGACCGCCACAGGCAAAGGTCCTTGTAGTAGTGGATTTTACCGCAAGACAGACTCAACTCATCCAAATTCATGTATGGATATAGCTAGTTTTCAGCAATATATCAAAGGAAGGCAAACTATCCACAAGTAACTTGCTTCCAAAGCTACTCATCAACAAGTGAATCTAGTCTGCTTTTACTTCTCCAATTCATGCTGAATGCACCTGGATACATTGTAGCTTCCTCATTCATTAATGAATCTAGCCTAGATTAGATACATTTCGTTTTCTTGTTGAACAAGAAAACGACTTCTACTATAACCTTTCTTTCTTTCTCAATGTATAAATAGACAACAATGTAAAAAATCAAATGAATGAATGAGATGAATTCTTCTCTTGGAAAACTGCAATATGGTATCAGAGCTAGTCTCTGATTACCAAAGCTGTGCAAATATATCACAAATCCCTTACCTAAATCTCTCAAATTCTTGTGCAAGTTTTCTGAAAATTCCTTTGTGATCTTCTGCAATTTTCTGCAACTCAACCATGACGAATCAGATGAGTTTTGAATCAGATCGAGAAACTTCTTCATTTCTCAATAACAATGATGTCCAGAGTCCCTTCTATTTGCATCCAGGTGAAAATCTAGGAGCAGTCCTGGTCACACCTCCTCTTGATGGTGTGAATTATCATGCCTAGTTCAGAGGTATGAAACGAGCTTTACTTTCTAAGAATAAGTATAAGTTCGTTGGTGGAACAATTGCTATGCCTAATTCAATGGATCCTGAGTTTGATGTATGGGAACGATGTAATAACATGGTGGTTTCATGGATTACTCGTTGTTTATCTCCAAACATAGCACAAAGTGTGGTATACATAGAAAATGTAGAAGAGTTATGGTTAGATCTAAAAGAGAGGTTTTCTAAGGGAGATTACTTTAGAATGTCAGATGTTCTTCAAGAACTTCATTCAATCAAACAAGGTGATAGGAGCATTTCTAATTACTTCACAGCTTTAAAAATTCTATGGGAAGAATTAGAATCATTGAGATCATTACCTTCATATGTGTGCATTGTGAAATGCAAATGTGATATGATGAAAACTGTGAAAAAACAAAGAGACATTAAGTATGTGGTGTGTTTCTTGAAAGGATTAAATATGAGTTTAATACTACTAAGGCTCATATTTTGTTGATGGAGCCTTTGCCTTTGATTAACAAAACTTTTTCTCTGTTAGTTCAGCAAGATAGGCAATTAGTTGGAATGAATCTCATTGCTCCAAAATCATTGCTCAATGCTGCTGAAAGATCAAATTTCAGGTCAGGGAATATAAGTGGATTTGGAAGAGGTTTGTGCAAAACCGAGGAAGATACAATGGTAGAGGTTATGGAAGAGGAATCCCAACCAAAGTGTGCACTTATTGTGGAAAAGAAAGGCACACAATTGAAACATGTTATCTCAAACATGGCTTTCCACCACATTTCCAAAGCAGCAGAGGAAAAATAAGCACTGGTGATGTCAATAGAGTTGTAAAGATTGATTCAGAACCAGAGGAACAAATGGATTCATTGCCACTTGGTAATCACAAACTCTCACCCATCCTTAATTTTAGTGTAGAACAATGTCATCAACTTGCAGCCTTACTCAAAAACTCAACTATGTCAAACACTACCATTCATAATGTCAATCAGATAAGTTATGTTCCTGATAGTGAGTTGCAAATCCACAAAGGTGAATGTTCAAGTAAATCAGAAAATTGGATCTTAGATTCTGGTGCCACAGATCATATATGCCATAATCCTTCATTGTTAATGTCCTATCATTCTATTAAACCTATTCATGTTAAATTTCCTAATGGAACTATCATACACACAAACTACTTCGGATCTGTGAAATTTTCTGATTCACTAATACTATATGATGTATTGTTCATTCCTAGTTTTAAGTTCAATCTCATATCAATTAGCAAGTTAACCAAGTCTCTGAATTGTCAACTAACTTTTTATGATTCAAAATGTTTAATCCAGGATATGATTACATTGAAGATGATTGGAATTGCTGAAGTGAGAAATGCTCTGTATGTGATTAGTACTACTGTTTTCCAGCCCAAATCTAAGCTCCAAAAACACAATGTGAACTATGTTTTCCAAGCCGAACATAATAAGCCTCAGTTCGATTTATGGCACTTTAGACTAGGGCATCCATGAATATATGTGCTGCACAATGTATGTAAAAAAAATCATATGTAAATTCTAATAGCAAGATAGTTTGTGATCATTGTTACTTGGCAAAACAATCTAGGTTGCCTTTCTTGAGTCAGAAACATAAAAGTCCTGATTTGTTTGCAATTGTTCATATGGATATATGGGGTCCTCTTTCTAGCTCAATACATGGACATAAATACTTTCTTACAGTCGTTGATGATCATAGCCGAAACACATGGACTTTTTTGATGAAATCAAAAGCTGAAACAAGACCTTTGATGCAAAATTTTATAACCTTTGTTAAGAACCAATACAATAAAACAGTAAAAATCTTAAGAACTAACAATGGAATTGAGTTTAATGATTCACAATTTTTTTGTAACTTGGGCATCATTCATCAAACCTCATGCACTGAAACTCCTCAGCAGAATTCAATAGTTGAGAGAAAGCATAGACATCTTCTTAATGTCACTAGGGCTTTGCTATTTCAATCAAATTTGTCTCAGCATTATTGGTCCTATGCTTTACAACATGCTACTTTTCTCATAAATAGATTACCAAGCAAAATTCTTAAAAACAAATGTCCTTATGAACTTTTGCATCAAACAAGTCCTAACCTATCTGATATTAGAGTCTTTAGATGTCAAGCATTTGCCACCACAAGTCCTCATAACAGATCAAAACTAGAGGCAAGGTCAAGGAAGTGTGTGTTTTTTGGGGTACAAGTTAGGCACAAAAGGTATTTTTCATCCTCTATCCTCTGTTTTATCATACACAAGTACTTGTAATACAAACACATCAACCCAAAATATGCATGCTTCTGGTGTTCTATATATTATTGCTTTGAGCTCTTCCCTATAACTGTTGTGATCAAGTTCTAGCTACTAGAGAAAAAGGCAATTCCAAATAAGGTCAATCAAGCAAGTTTACCATAGAATATCATTCACTCATACCCAAAAACAACTTACCTTTTCTCTCAGATTTTGTCTTCTTTGCAAGCAAACACACTCTATATTTGTCTACATAGTTGTAAAGCCACAACACTTGCAGATAGTATTAGTCGTTTTAAATGGAATCAACTGTTGTGGAGAAGCAAAAGGCTCATAGTGTTTGGTCCACCATCCTTAACTGCAAAACCGTTATAATTGCACATTAATAACATAAAGAAATGATTGGAAAAGAAATCAGAAATAGAAAACAACAAAATATTAAGAACAATTATGGAATTAATCCAAGGAGAAGAGAATCAACCACGGATTACAAAGAAGATTCCAAAAGAAGCAAATAATCATGGCTGTTACACATTCCTAAGCAATATAATTAACCAAGAATTATATACGGGAGGCAACTAAAAAAAATCAAATATTATTATCCATCAGTACACACTCTAATTTTCAGACAGCTAGACTTCAAGACATTGATGGGATGGTGTTGAAAGAAACAGAATAGGAATATCTAAAGAAGCCATAAAACATAAGCAAGTCAGAGTTATTGTCAGTTACACATGCCAAACAGCATTCATGGATTGCCCTAATGCAATAAGCCCAAAAGATATAAAAAGTCATGACACGATGAACCTCAATTGGTAATTGAAAGGGTTTGTACACATCAACAAAGAACCCCAATCATTATAAAAAGGAGCAGGCATGTGATACACACAAGAGGGGAAGATAGATTGGTCTACGACTTGTGTTCTCTCATCTTTTTTGCTCTAAAAGTGGAAAGTCAATCTACGACCAATATTATTTCTTTGCTAGTAATCTCACCTTTATAATAACAAATTATTTAAAATTATCTCTTAAAAGTATAAATATTTTAAATGAAGTTTGATAGAACGGTCTATGAACCATGTCATCTCTTCCATTTCACTCTAAAAATGGAATGTCGATCCACGACCAATGCTGTTTATTTGCTATTAATCTCAGCTTTTTATAACTATTATTTCTTAATTATCTCATAAAAAATTAAATAATTTAAATGAAATTTGATAGGATAGGATAGGGTAGGATAGGATAGGATAGGATAGGATAGGAAAGGATAGGACAGGATAGGATAGGATAGGAGAGGATAGGAGAGGATAGGATAGGACAAGATAGGATAGGATAGGACAGGAGAGGATAGGATAGGATAGGAACGGATATGATAGGATACGATAAGATAGGATAAGATAGGACAAGATAGGAAAGGAAAGGATAGGATAGGATATGATAGGATAGGGTAGGATAGGATAGGATATGATATGAAAGAATAGGATAGGATAGGCTAGGATTGGATAGGATAGGATAGGATAGGATAGGATAGGATAGGATAGGATAGGATAGGATAGGATAGGATAGGATAGGATAGGATAGGA
>NW_017719310.1:0-808 GCF_001865875.1 Lupinus angustifolius
GGATAGGATAGGATAGGATAGCATAGGATAGGATAGGATAGGATAGGAAGGGACAGAATGGGATAGGATAAGATAGGATATGACAGGATTGGATAGGATTAGATAGATAGGATTGGATAGATAGGATAGGATAGGAAAGGATAGGATAGGACAGGATAGGATACGATAGGATAGGATAGGATAGGATACGATAGGATAGGATAGGATAGGATACGATAGGATAGGATAGGATAGGATACGATAGGATAGGATAGGATAGGATACGATAGGATAGGATAGGATAGGATACGATAGGATAGGATAGGATAGGATACGATAGGATAGGATAGGATAGGATACGATAGGATAGGATAGGATAGGATACGATAGGATAGGATAGGATAGGATACGATAGGATAGGATAGGATAGGATACGATAGGATAGGATAGGATAGGATACGATAGGATAGGATAGGATAGGATACGATAGGATAGGATAGGATAGGATACGATAGGATAGGATAGGATAGGATACGATAGGATAGGATAGGATAGGATACGATAGGATAGGATAGGATAGGATACGATAGGATAGGATAGGATAGGATACGATAGGATAGGATAGGATAGGATATGATAGGATTGGATAGGATTAGATATATAGGATTGGGATAGGATAGGAAAGGATAGTATAGTATATGATAGGATAGGATAGGACAGGATAGGATAGGATAGGATAGGATAAGATAGGATAGGGTAGGATAGGATAGGATAGGATGGGATAGGATTGGATGGGATAGGATGGGATAGGATAGGATAGGATAGGATA
>NW_017719311.1:0-392 GCF_001865875.1 Lupinus angustifolius
TATGATAGGATAGGATAAACAAGGACATGATAGGATAGAATATGATAGGATATGATAGGATGGGAGAGAACGAGATCAGATAAGTTAGGATAGGATAGGATAGACAAGGACATGATAGGATAGGATAGGATTGGATAGGATAGGATAGGATAGGATAGGATATGATATGAAAGAATAGGATAGGATAGGCTAGGATTGGATTTGATAGGATAGGAAATGATGGGAGAGGATATGATAGGATACGATATGATAGGATACGATAGGATAGGATAGGATACGATAGGTTAGGATAGGATAGGATAGGATAGGATAGGGTAGGATAGGAAAGGATAGGAGAGGATACGATAGGAGAGGATAGGAGAGGATAGGATAGGATACGATAAGATAGGATA
>NW_017719312.1:0-219 GCF_001865875.1 Lupinus angustifolius
GATAGGATAGGATAGGATTGGATAGATAGGATAGATAGGATTGGATAGGATAAGATAGATTGGATTGAATAGGATAGGGGAGGATAGGATAGGATAGGATAGGATAGGATAGGACATGATAGGATATGATAGGATAGGATGGGACAGGATGGGATAGGATAGGATAGGATAGGATATGATAGGATTAGATAGATAGGATTGGATAGATAGGAAATAGGA
>NW_017719313.1:0-458 GCF_001865875.1 Lupinus angustifolius
GGATATGATATGATAGGATAGGATAGGATAGGATAGGATAGGATAGGATAGGATAGGATAGGATAGGATAGGATAGGGTAGGATAGGGTAGGATAGGATAGGATAGGATATGATAGGATAGGATAGGATGGGACAGGATGGGATTGGATAAGATGGGATATGATATGATAGGATAGGATAGGATTCGATAGGATTGGATAGAATTAGATAGTTAAGATTGGATGGGATTAGATAGATAGGATTGAATAGATACGATAGATAGGATTGGATAGGATAGGATAGATAAGGTTGGATAGGATAGGATAAGATAGGATACGATAGGATTGGATAGGATATGATAGGATATGATAGGATATGATAGGATAGGATAGGATAGGAGAGGATACGATAAGATTGGATGGGATAGGATAGGATAGGATAGGATAGGATAGGATATGATAGGATAGGATAGGATAGGA
>NW_017719314.1:0-1511 GCF_001865875.1 Lupinus angustifolius
ATAGCATAGCATAGGATAGGATATGATAGAATAGGATAGGATAGGATAGGATAAGATAGGATAGGATAGGATAGCATAAGATAGGATAGGATACGATAAGATATGATAGGATAGGATAGGATAGTATTGGATTGGATTGGATTGGATAGGATAGGATAGGATAGGATAGGACAGGATACGATAGGATAGGATAGGATATGATTGGATAGGATAGGATGGGATAGGATAAATAGGATAGGGTAGGATAGGGTAGGATAGGATATGATAGGATAGGATAGGATAGGATAGGATATGATAGGATAGGATAGGATGGGACAGGATGGGATTGGATAAGACGGGATATGATATGATAGGATAGGATAGGATTCGATAGGATTGGGTAGAATTAGATAGTTAAGATTGGATGGGATTAGATAGATAGGATTTGATAGATACGATAGATAGGATTGGATAGGATAGGATTGGATAGTATAGGATAAGATAGGATAGGATAGGATAGGATAAGATAGGATAGGATAGGATAGGATAAGATAGGATAGGATAGGATAGGATAAGATAGGATAGGATAGGATAGGATAAGATAGGATAGGATAGGATAGGATAAGATAGGATAGGATAGGATAGGATAAGATAGGATAGGATAGGATAGGATAAGATAGGATAGGATAGGATAGGATAAGATAGGATAGGATAGGATAGGATAAGATAGGATAGGATAGGATAGGATAAGATAGGATAGGATAGGATAGGATAAGATAGGATAGGATAGGATAGGATAAGATAGGATAGGATAGGATAGGATAAGATAGGATAGGATAGGATAGGATAAGATAGGATAGGATAGGATAGGATAAGATAGGATAGGATAGGATAGGATAAGATAGGATAGGATAGGATAGGATAAGATAGGATAGGATAGGATAGGATAAGATAGGATAGGATAGGATAGGATAAGATAGGATAGGATAGGATAGGATAAGATAGGATAGGATAGGATAGGATAAGATAGGATAGGATAGGATAGGATATGATATGAAAGAATAGGATAGGATAGGCTAGGATTGGATTTGATTGGATAGGAAATGATGGGATAGGATTGGATAGGATTGAATAGATAGGATTGGATAGGTAGGATAGGATAGGATTGGATAGTATAGGATAAGAAAGGATAGGATAGGATAGGATAGGATAAGATAGGACAGGATAGGATAGGATACGGTAGGATAGGATGGGATAGGACAGGATAGGATAGGATAGGATTGGTTAGGATAGGATGGGATACGATACGATGGGATAGGATAGGACAGGATAGGAAAGGAAAGGAAATGATAGGATAGGATAGGAAAGGATAGGATAGGATATGATAGGATAGGATAGGACAGGATACGATAGGATATGATGGGATAGGATAGGATAGGAGAGGATATGATAGGATACGATAGGATAGGATAGGACAGGATAGGATAGGATAGGATAAGATAGGATAGCATAGGATAGGATAGGATTGGATA
>NW_017719315.1:0-1087 GCF_001865875.1 Lupinus angustifolius
GGATATGATATGAAAGAATACGATAGGATAGGCTACGATTGGATTTGATAGGATAGGAAATGATGGGATAGGATAGGATATGATTGGATAGATAGGAGTGGATAGGTAGGATAGGATAGGATTGGATAGTATAGGATAAGATTGGATGGGATAGGATAGGAGAGGATAAGATAGGATAGGATAGGATAAGATAGGGTAGGAAAGGATAGGAGAGGATTGTTTAGGATAGGAAAGGAAAGGACAGGATAGGATAGGATAGGATAGGATAGGAGAGGATAGGATAGGAGAGGATAGGATAGGATAGGATAGGATAGGATAGGATAGGTAGGATTGGATAGGATAGGATAGGATAAGATAGGATAGGATAGGATATGATATGAAAAAATAGGATAGGATAAGCTAGGACAGGATAGGATAGGACATGATAGGATAGGATAGGGTAGGAAAGGATAGGAGAGGATAGGATAGGATAGGATAGGATAGGATAGGATAGGATAGGATAGGATAGGATAGGATAGGATAGGATAGGGTAGGATAGGATAGGAGATGAGAGGATAGGATAGGATAAGATAGGAGTGGATAGGATATATAGGATTGGACAAGATAGGTTAGATAGGATTGGATAGGATAGGATAGGACAGGATAGGATAGGATAGGATAGATAGGAATGGATAGGATAAGATAGGATAGGATAGGATAGGATAGATAGGATTTGATAGGATACGATAGGATAGGATAGGATAGGATAGGATAGGATTGGATAGGATACGATAGGATAGGATAGGACAGGATAGGATAGGATAGGATAGATAGGAATGGATAGGATAAGATAGGATAGGATAGGATAGGATAGGATAAGAAACGATAGGATAGGAGATGGGACAGGATGGGATGGGATAGGATGGGAAAGGATAGGGTAGGATAGGTTAGGATAGGATAGGATAGGGAAGGATAGGATAAGATAGGATAGGATAGGATAGGATAGGATAAGATAGGATAAGATCGGATAGGATAGGATAGGATAGGATAGGATAGGATAGGATAGGATAGGATAGGATAGGATAGGATAGGATAGGATAGGATAGGA
>NW_017719316.1:0-744 GCF_001865875.1 Lupinus angustifolius
TAGGATATGATAGGATAGGGTAGGATAGGATAGGAGATGAGAGGATAGGATAGGATAAGATAGGATTGGATAGGATAGGATTGGATAGGATATATAGGATTGGACAAGATAGGATAGATAGGATTGGATAGGATAGGATAGGACAGGATAGGATAGGATTGAATAGGATATGATAGGATAGGATAGGATAGGATTGGATAGGATACGATAGGATAGGATAGGACATGATAGGATAGGATACGATAGATAGGAATGGATAGGATAAGATAGGATAGGATAGGATAGGATTGGATAGGATACGATAGGATAGGATAGGACATGATAGGATAGGATACGATAGATAGGAATGGATAGGATAAGATAGGATAGGATAGGATAGGATAGATAGGATTGGATAGGATAGGATAGGGTAGGATAGGATAGGATACAATAGGATAGGACAGGATACGATAGGATAGGGTAGGATAGGATATGATAGGATAGGGTAGGGTAGGATAGGAGATGAGAGGATAGGATAGGATAAGATAGGATTGGATAGGATAGGATAGGATAGGATAGGATAGGTTAGATAGGATTGGATAGGATATGATAGGATAGGATATGATAGGATAGGGTAGGATAGGATATGATAGGATAGGGTAGGGTAGGATAGGAGATGAGAGGATAGGATAGGATAAGATAGGATTGGATAGGATAGGATAGGATAGGATGGGATAGGATAGGATAGGATGGTATAGGAGATGA
>NW_017719317.1:0-464 GCF_001865875.1 Lupinus angustifolius
GGATAGGATAGGAAAGGAAAGGAAAGGATAGGATAGGATAGGATAGGATAGGATAGGATAGGATAGGACATGATAGGATAGGATAAGATATGATAGGAAAGGATTGGACAGGGATGGGTTTGGATTGGATATGATAGGATATTATAGGATAGGATAGGATAGCATAACATAGCATAGGATAGGTTACACAAGGACATGATAGGATAGGATAGGATAGGAGAGGAGAGGAGATGATAGGATAGGACATGATAGGTTACACAAGGACATGATAGGATAGGAGAGGAGAGGAGATGATAGGATAGGATAGGATAGGATAGGATATTATAGGATAGGATAGGATATGATAGGGTAGGATAGGATAGGATAGGATAGGATAGGATAGGATAGGATAGGATAGGATAGGATAGGATAGGATATGATAGGATAGGATAGGATAGGATAGGATAGGATAGAATAGGATAGGA
>NW_017719318.1:0-265 GCF_001865875.1 Lupinus angustifolius
GGATATGATAGGATTGGATAGGATTAGATAGATAGGATTGGATAGATAGGAAAGATAGGATATGATAGGATACGATAATAGGATAGGATATGATATGATAGGATACGATAGCATAGGATAGAATATGATTGGATAGATAGGATAGATAGGATTGGATAGGATAGGACAAATAGGATTGGATAGAATAGGATAGGATAGGATAGCATACCATAGGATAGGATAGGATAGGATAGGATCAGATAGGATAGGATAGGATAGGATAGGA
>NW_017719319.1:0-652 GCF_001865875.1 Lupinus angustifolius
GATAGGATAGGATAGGATAGGATAGGATAGGATAGGATAGGATAGGATAGGATAGGATAGGATAGGATAGGATAGGATAGGATACGATAGGATAGGATAGGACATGATAAGAGAGGATAGTATTGGATAGATAGGAGAGATAGGATTGGATAGGATAGGATAGATAGGATTGGATAGGATATGATAGCATAGGATAGGATAGGATAGGATAGGATAGGATATGATAGGATTGGGTAGAATTGGATAGGATAGGATTGGATAGGACAGCATAGGATAGGATAGGATAAGTTAGGATAGGATAGGAGAGGATTGGATTGGATAGATAGGTTAGATAGGATTGGATAGCATAGGATAGATAGGATTGGATAGGATAGGATAAGATAGGATAGGATATGATATGATAGGATGGGACAGGATGGGATGGGATAGGATAGGATTGGATAGGATTAGATAGATAGGATTGGATAGATAGGATAGATAGGATTGGATTGGAAATGATATGATAGGATAGGATAGAATAAGAGAGGATATGACATGATAAGATATGATAAGATAAGATAGGATAGGATAGGATAAGATTGGATATATAGGATAGATAGGATTGGGTAGGATAGGATAGATAGGATTGGAAAGGATAGGATAAGATAGGATA
>NW_017719320.1:0-308 GCF_001865875.1 Lupinus angustifolius
CATTGTTTCAAAAAACACTTGTGGAGATGCGTCTTCCTCTATCCAGTTATTGAGAGTGGTGCCTGGAGGACACTGAACAGCATAGTCTTCCCCACCTTCTGAATCATCATCTCCCACAACAGCAATCATTCTTGGTTCTAAGCCTGCACTAACGAAGTTCCAGCTAATGTGTGGTATGTTACCAGCTTCATACTCCCACTGCCCCAGGCGCACCATCCTTCCCTTCCTTTTCTCTTGAGCAGTTCTCTCCCTATCTGCCTGAGTGGGTCTGTTTCCCAAGCCGTACCGATCTTTGGTGTGCTGTAACA
>NW_017719321.1:0-217 GCF_001865875.1 Lupinus angustifolius
GGAACATAGACACGTCCACTTCTAGTTATCTGATTATCCCCAACAACATTGGTGACTTCTATTTGCTGCTCAGTTGTCTCTGAATTCCCTCCATTATAGATCCATGGTACCGCTTTATCTGTTTTGTAAGGGAAAGGTTGTGGTTTCTCTTCTGTTGCAAGCCTCAGAACAGGCTCCATCCGACTTATGACTGGCACCCATCGAGTTATTTGTGGGT
>NW_017719322.1:0-2498 GCF_001865875.1 Lupinus angustifolius
AGACCGGTTGCCAATGCTACTAGATTCTTGGTCTGTCATCAGCTTGGACTGTAGTCTGGTGTGGTACGGATGCTTGGGAGCAATATTTAGATGATACCTGGCGAAACAATGTTTTATTATGTAAATGAAGAAAAGAATGATGCATGCAATGTGTTTTTTTTATTATTTAAAAATGCATTTTCATTTGGAAGATCGATATAGCAAGACATTTTGACCCGCAGTCGGTGACCGTGAGGCATGCCCCCGTTGGTTTTTTCTGCGTTGATGACAACTTTAAGTTTTGGATTATTGTTGCATCTACATTCGTTCTTTTAATGTGGGTTACTAACATTAAACATCTTGCCCTACACTTGGTAACTTGAGAGCGTACTCTACAAGGCCTTATGCAGTTGATGGTGATCTAAGAGAACACGCAAAGTTTCGGACCTAGATCACATCTAAACACAAGTTGTTATTATCTCTCTCAATATGATTTTTCCTTCTTTTTTTTCTCTTTGGTTGATGTTGCGGTTCATTGCAAGAAAAATGACATTTGAATACTTGCACGAATAAGATATTTGATAACAACAAGGAATTTGGTAGTAATAATGTGTTATTTTATTCAAGGGAAAATAAGAAAAGTAATATTACAAGACTTTATTTGTCTATATCTTGTAATCAAAATTCCCTATTTGCTAAAAATCTCCATCTTCTTAAGTCTATGGCTACTTCCTTGCAAGACTCGTAGAATGCTTTCATAGCTGGGAGCAGCTCTGTCTCTGGATACATCTCTAGTTCTCTCTTGGCATCGAAGAATGTCCTCAGCCAATCATCAGCAAAGTCCCCAAGGCCATCAACCATATTGCCACATCTATTTTCCCATTGATACTTTTCTTCTTGGCTTTCTTGGAGTATTCTTTCCCAATTTTCTGACCATGCTTCTTGTTTGGATGTCACTTCATCATACGCTCTCTCGAGCTCCCAAAGCTGCCTCGAAAGATGATCATCTCTATGACTTGCAGCTGTTATGGACTCATGATGACTTTTCTGTGTATCTTCTAAGATTGCCTTGAGCTGGTCTTCCTTCTTCACTGTCTCATCAAGTGCAAACTGATAATCTTTTAACCGTGCCCACGCCTCATTCTCATTTTGTTGACTTTCATGGAGGGCTGCTTGCAATTGTTCACACTTTGCCTCCAGATCTCTTTTATCGGCCTGTGCAAAAGTCCCCAAGGCCATCAACCATATTTCTGCATCTACTTTCCCATTGATATTTTTCTTCTTGGCTTTCTTGGAGTGCTCTTTCCCAATTTTCTGACCATGCTTCTTGTTTGGATGTCACTTCATCATATGCTCTCTCGAGTTCCCAAAGCTGCCTCGAAAGATGATCCTCTCTATGACTTGCAGCTGTTATGGACTCATGATGACTTTTCTGTGTATCTTCTAAGATTGCCTTGAGAAGGTCTTCCTTCTTTACTGTTTCATCAAATGCAAGCTGATAATCTTTTAACCGTGCCCACGCCTCATTCTCATTTTGTTGACTTTCATGGAGGGCTGCTTGCAATTGTTCACACTTTGCCTCCAGATCTCTTTTATCGGCATGTGCAGCATTGATAACACGATTTCGAGCTTTCATCTGTCGACTAAAGTCGGCTAGTTGGACATCTTTTTCTTGTACAGACTTGATCAGACGGTACTTGTCAGATTGAGAACACATCTGAGCATAATCCCTTTTCAGACTAGCTTCTTCATTTCTTAATGCCACCAAGGTCTTATTAAGCTTCTCTATGGTTAGCTCATACTTCTCCATTTGGCATCGGGCTTCCTCTAGTTTTGCATCTGAGATTTTGAGCTGGCTCTTTAACAACTCATTTTCTAAAGGGCCAGCTGGTTCATGGAGTGGAGACATTGGCGAGATAATTTCTCCTTTCCTCCTTTCACTGCGCCACAGCTTGTATTCTTCAGTATAGAAAGCTTGATGCTCTCCTAACTCCTTTTTTCCATAGATGTGGATGTTCTTCAATGCATTCCTTACTGTATCCATGATTTCTTTGGTAGTTTCCTTGTCTTTGAACCATATTACGAATCCCTGCAATTGCTCCTGAGGGATTGGCATCATACCCCATTTCATTTGTCCTAGTACCAAAGCTGGGGTGATAGTAATGCATCCCCGAGGTCCCATGAGCACCATATTGGGATAACTTCCACATGAGTACATGACTTCATCCTGCTTATCATACATAGTGCATTTAGTCCCAAAATTTCTAGGGGTGACATCTTTGAATAATGCCTCCCAGTCAGATAGTTGCATAGGTTGGAGCTTGGTGTTTCTGAATCGATGAAGAGGATTTCAATCTGGATATCGATGATGCTTGAATCTTGTCACCATCCATACATACAATAGTTGTGCACAACATCTGATTTTAGGGATACCCTTTTCGAGGCTTCTCTGGAGGGCGAGAAGGATGTCTACTAGAACGGCAGGAACTGGGTTGACTCTGAACTTTCTGAACTTGACT
>NW_017719323.1:0-9331 GCF_001865875.1 Lupinus angustifolius
TTTATTTATTTTATAATATAAACTCGAAAAAATAAATAAATATAATATTTTTAACATTTTAGGATATTTGAAATATCTCATTTAAATTCAAAATAAACCCTAAAATTCATAAATAAATAAAAAAATAATTATTTTGAGAAAGTAATTACTTTTAAAACATATTGAGTTTTTTATGGGTCGGGCAAAATTGGGTATTCACAAGTAGTATTGGGAACATCATGACCATTGCTTTATGATATAAATATAAATGAAAAAAGGAAGGGAATGGGGAAAGAAAAGGTTACCTGCAGAGCATCTGAAAGAAAAAACAGAAACTTTTGTTTTGGAGGGTGGCGAGTTGGAACTGAAGTTGTTGGTGAGATTAGTAACGGTGAAGGTCAAAACTTTAGTTGCCATTGTCTTTGTTGTCTCTGAACTCGATGACACCGTTTCAGGGGAGAAAGTTGTTAAATACCCTTCCTTTGAGTTAAGTCAGTTAGGTTTTTCTTTGTTGCATGCGAGTAGTACTATGGATAGAGTGTGGTAAGTTTCACTTCTTCTTTAGTGTTGTTCTTAATGGATTAAGAATATTCTTATTTATTTATTTTTGTTTTTAAATATGAAAAATTCTTAGTTGTTCTTAGCCAAGGAAAGTTAGGAGAGATGTAGATAATACAATAAGAATGATAAATAATACAATAATAATGTATAAAACTCTTACACTGTTGATATATACATCTTTTTCTCAAAAACATATACCCTCCAATTTTTTATAAGATATTTTAAATTTTCGGTTTTACTTCTATTTGATGGATGATTTCCAAACATATATATATATATAATACATGTTGGTACAAAAATATTATTGATTACTCAAACAATTCCTGTGAAAGTAAAGAGAAATACTTTAATTGTATTATTGAATGTTATTTAATAAACTAAATGACAAATTTAAGACTGTTTTCATTTTCATTAATCCATGTCTAGCTATCTAGAAGAGTCTTATAAAAGTAATCCGAAGAAGTAATCTTCTAATTGGTTATGCTAACTTAACAGATGCTTTAATCACACTCTAGAATATAAAAATGGTAATTTCAATGTCAAACTCTTATAGGCAACACATGTCCAACCAAGCCTACTACAAACATATGATTCTCTAAAAAGGTTGCACAAGTCTAAGAAATCTTGTGAATAACAGTATTAAAGTCTAATATATCTTTTTAACAAATGTATCATCTTATCTTATTATTATGGATAAGAAAACTAATTGATTGTGGGTGCACATGGTTGTTCATTTGTATTAGATATTGTCCTTAAATCCTATATCATACTCAAGAATGTAACGATATCTTACATTATTACATGAATATCTTACATTATTACATGAATTTCTCCTGCTTCTAACATATCTTAATATATTAAAGATACTCTCACTTCTTGTTTGCTATAGATAAAAAAATTAGTTTTTAATCTATTTAAAAAAAACGAGTTTCAAGTTGTAGCATAAGTATGTTTAGCAATCTACCTAGATTATAAACCAGGTAGTTTTATGTGGGAAAAAACCAATGAAAGCTCCTCAATCATGGCTTTGGGTTGTAAACTCAATCTTTGATTTTCTCGACCAAGGAGAATGTAAACAATGTAACTATTCTTCTTCTTCCTCCGACCACATAGCTCATACAATGTAACTAAGTGAGCATATGGATCCTCATGGTTTTAGTCCTGCAAATGAGTTGACATATAGAAGTTGAATAAGTTTTGAATCTATTTCAACATATTTTGCATTTCTTGGGTGTCTATTGAGACTTGCGATGTGCATTGGACTATTGTGTTGTGATTTTTTGGAGTCAATGATTATTGTTTTTTTGCTTGGTTAGCTGATTCTTCCTTCTTGCTAGAACAAGAGTAAACAAACACTATCTACAAAGATTATTCAATCAAGAGAAATAAGTTAAAAAATAAATAAATAATGAATAAAAAATACCCAAAAAAATTGGGTATAAAAATAAATATCTAAGCACAAGCCCTCGACAATGGTGTCATTTTGCTAACCGACAAATTGACTATTATTTTAACCAAATGGGTTATCAAAAGAAGTATAAAGAGTATCGTATCCACGAGTTGATATTAAATTATTTAGTAAAACTAATTAAATGGGGTGAATAAGGATTTTGATTGGAAAATTTAATTAATGAAAGTAAAAGTAAAAACAAGAGTAAAAATGGCGAATTTGGATTCACGATCAAGAACTTAGATTAGATTTCACTATTCAACCTCTAATATCCAATATATAATGACATAATAAAGATAACTATTCCTATGAATTTCCTACAACAAGTTCGTATCAATTTATCGATTCCTTGCATAAACATATCAATGATTTAATTAACCAATTCTCAATATTTTGACAAATGAATCAAAATAAATTGAGTGTTGTAATGACTAGTTTAATTAAATTCATTCCTAGAATTAATATGTGACTAGATGACGTACCGTAGATCTAGTTTAAATCATGAATTAGTATTAAAAGCACAAAATCATATTTGATACACTAAATTTAAATACTTATATCTAATCCGGGTTTAACTCTTCATTTCCATGGAAACCAAAGTCTTAAGTGTGATAGACATTTTTCTTTTTCTAAGCAAGATTGCAGATAGTTGTGTGTCGTCTCAATCCTCTCCTATGTGATAACCCTCATGGTCTCCTATTAATCTAATTTCATTATGATTGTGTGATTATCTTCAAAGACTATGATAAGATTTATTTTACACTCTCATATTTATCCTCTTTTTAGCATACAATTCTAATTTATGCAGGAACTCAAATCCTTGTTCCACTATCCAAGCAGCATCCGCATATTGAATGTAGGTTTGTTTCCCTTGAAATTTGGCTAGACGAACTTCTTGAAGGATTGGAGAGTAATATGGGTCACTATGGTCCTTTCTTCCACCTTGAGCAGAAGAGGAACCTATGTCCATATGTCGTGGACGCTTAACATTTGTCTTCACCCTTCTTCGACGTGGTTCACTCATGATTTTCAGGCATAAGAGTGATTAATCGATTGAATTATCCGTTTTACGAATTTGGGATTAGGGTTTCTAAAAAGGGGAAAATGTTATGGTTTCAAATTTTATTGAGATTGAAGATTGTAGGAGTATGCAAAGATACTATACCTAAGCCACCAACCTAAAAGATATATAACACACGAAAGAAGTATAAAACAATCATGAAATCAATTAAGCATAAGAATCATGAATTCATAACATATATTACACATAAGCTTAAATCAAATATCATGATTTAGATACTTCATGATACCTTTAACATCAATAAAATGTGATTTCTCAAGTAATGCTTGATATGAATACTCATTTTTGTACGACTCATAAAAGCCTAAAAAAACATATTTCTACCATCAAAATATATTTTCAGAAAATGAGTATATAATTATTTCGAAAATCACAAAAATAAATAAATAATTGAAAATGGCAAATAAAGTAGTTGGTAGTGGAAGACACTTTTTGATGGTGGAGAAAATTCATCCTAGTTTTAAGGAGGAGATGGTTTTCTCCATTATTCTTTGATAAAAGATAGGTCTAAGGCTCTCAGCAAAAAAAAAAAGAGGGGGCAAATCTGAATAAAAATGATGCACTTTCTTCCTCCCTCTAACAACATAGTCTTCATCTTTACACACACTCAGATTTTATTTCTATTTCAGCATCTTCCTTCGGGACCTCTTTCATTTTTTTTTCTTCTCATCTCAATACATTACCTTCTATGATCTCTCATCCTTTCAACAAATCTCACAAAGAAAAAAAACCTCAACATCTACTACTACTTCCACCTCAACCCGCAAAAGGTATTTTAATTTTCTTTGGCCTTAAGCTTGTGTCAGCATCAATATCTCTCTCCTCTCACCCAATATCCTTCATCACCAAACAACAATCTTCAGAAAACAACGTAAAAAATACAAAAAAAATACAAAAAAAAATTCACTCATAAAGTCTCATTTTTTCCTCTAACCGATCATGAACTCAATGCGAGGAGTGAGAACCTCGCCGGAGCGTAGACTGGAGAAGAAGGAGAAATGGTTGGCTCCTCTTCGACCATGGCTAAGGAGATTCTCACACCTTCGGTCTCCTGCGTCGGTTCTTCCACCTCCGGCCGAAGGCCATATTCGTAACCCAATCAAATTTGTCCATGAGAGAAGGAAGAAGAAGAATGGTTCTATAACCATGCCACCATCAGATTTTTCCATGGATGAGAGAGTATAGAGTTAGGTTGGACCCCTCCCTGGACAATATTCACGTTCTCCTCTCCCGGTGTGGACTAGTGGCTGCCGCTGGAGATGAAGGAATTAGGGATTTCAATCCCTTTCTCCTTTTCCTTCTTTGTGTGTAGCGGGACAGACAGGGGTGAACCCCTTTAACCCATTCTTTTTTCATTCTATTTAATAGTTATTATTTGATTTTTATAATCCTTTTCAATTTGTTTATTTATTTTGGCAATTACCCTAATGTAAAACCCAATCAGGACCTTCGTTATCTACATTTACTTTATTATTTTTGATTTGTCTCTTGTGTTTGACTAATATATGCATCAAAGTTTGCTTTTTATCAAAAAAAGTACAATCCTATTTATAATTGATAGTACCATATTCTTGCAAAACTCTTGTTAAATTATCTTGTTCTAGTTGTGTGCAACTTAATAAACTTCTTAATAGCAATAATATAGAAGTATTTGCTCATAGTGTAACTTAATCCATTATGGTATGCATCTTAATTAAATAAGACAATTCATATAAGATGTTTAATTCAAGGTTTTTTTATATGATCAAGTAAAGTGTATAACTTTTTATTTTTTTGGAAGTAATCATATCATACGGTAATTCCTAAAGTAATAATAAACAACAAAATACATTATAATTATTTCCAAAAAATTTTAAAATAGGATGCGGTGCGGACATTAGTTTTTGCTGCTTCACCTTTTCTTAAAGAGTTAAATTACTTTACCAACAAACCATCTTAAAATAAAGAACTACGTAGCCTTGATTCTCTATCTAAAAGATACGTAGGGCCAAAGTTCATATTGTCAGGCACATAAATAAGTTTGTTCCTTTTGATAAATAATTAAATAACCAAATAGATTTAAAAAATATTTTATTTTACACAATTTAATTTTAAATAAACTAAGAGTATTTAAATCATGTAATTGGCAAGGGTATCATTTAATTACGGGAGACGAGGTGCTAATACCTTCCTTGATCAATAATCGACTCCCGAACCTAGATATCAAAATTTAAAGCCCAATGTGATTGGGCTAAAATATTTTTCTACATTTTTAACCATAAAATGTAGTTGCGACTCTAAGAGGTCGCGTAGCCGAAAATCGAGGCGCGACACTTGATATCTCTCTCACATGCATACACTAAACATAATATCATGATGTTTATCAGTTAGATACAACAATGAAACAATTATACCATGATATTTTGTTACCTCTATTGCTTTATCTTTATCATCCTTGTTGGAATACCAGGATGATGCCATAGGTGTTGTCGCTTCTTTGCATTTGTTCATCTCGTACTTTTATTTGATGAGTGAATATCCTACTACTCATTTAATTAACTTTATCCTTCAGTCACAGATTAAGAAACTTGATCAATCACTCGTCATATGCCTTGAACATCTAATATCCAAATATTTGTGTTATCCTTATGTCCGAAGACATACCTGCAAAACAATTTACTTGGCTTGTTTGGGTATCCAAGTTATATTGGGTCCCTTCTTGTTAGTAACCAAAGGATCTAGTCCCTTTTGCACCCATAGATATCTACCACTTGACACACCATATTTTCTAACATAACAAGATATAGATGTATGTCTATATGTACCACAATAAAATCATGTAGGCATGTTATGATTAAATCTGTTATATATGTGAGCTACTTGTTTTCTATATGGTTTTCTTCTATTCTTAGGTTTGTAGCCTAGACCTCCATGGTTGCCTACATTTCTAGATGCAACAAGTAAGTTGTTTAGGTTTTGACTATTATAGGTGAACTTTGCTAATTTATCTTTCAATTTAGAATTTTTTTAGCATTCAAAATATCACATTGTTCACATATAGGAGTCTCAATTAACTTTGTAGAGCAAGTACATGAGGCACTAGAGTAAATAAGGTCTAGAGTATAAATTTTCTAATTTTAGTTCATTCAATTCTTCTTGCATTTTAACAATTTTCTTTTCATGCAACATGATGACTCTTTTCCTATCTATATTATCCTTAGCCAAATTCTTTAACTCCTCATGTAACTCAAAAAAAGCACTATAAAGCTCATCATATGTAGGAGACTCTTCAGAACATGAAGAAGTATCAGAATATTGTACATCATTTGTATCATCCTAATCACTTGAGCTGCCAATTTCTTGAGTATTTGCAATTAAGAATAACTTGGCGGTCTATTCCTCTTCGGATGTGCTAGATGTTGTTTCATCCTCCGGAACGTCCCAAACTATATATGCTTTCTTGGACTTGAATTATCAAGGATTGCTCTATCATTCTCAACTTTCTTGAGGTAGCTCGAAGATTGATAGTGCATGTGTCCCAATTTGACACACTCATGGCAAGTTAGACGGTCTTTGGGAACCTTGCCCTTCCTAGTTGAGTATCTCGCTTATTTCTTTTGAAATTGTTTGAAACCTCCTTTCTTTTTAAGAAATTTACCAAATTTGAGAACTAGGAGTGTCAAGGTTTTGTCTTCCAGATCAGAATAAGAATCTTCGTCATCTCTATCTTCTTGTTCTTGAGACGTTGTGGCTTTGAGAGAGATTCCCTTTTTCTTTCTGTCTGTTTCTTCATGTATGATTAAGCGCTCCAACTCCATTTCATGCTCTTGGAGTTTGCCAAAGAGAGTTGCTAGAGGCATGGAATCGAGATCTTTTGATTCCATAATTGTCGTGACCTTGGGCTGTCATTTCCTGCAAGACAACATAATACTTCGTTAGTTAGTTTACCCTTAGCAAAACTCTTATCTAAAGCAACCAACTGATTAATTATATGAGTGAATTTTTTCTACATTTCACTTATCGATTCATTTTGAAACATTTGAAATAACTCATATATGTGTGTTAATGCATTTAGTCTCATGCGCTTAACTTCGCTCGTGCCCTAGTGAGTTACTTGCAAAGTGTCCAACATATCTTTCGCGCTAAGGCATTGTGAGACCCTAAAGAACTTGTCATATGATAAAGTAGAAGTTATGATGTTCTTAACCTTAAGGTTGTAATGGACTTTTTGTTTCTCTTAATCAGCCCATAAGCCTTTAGGTTTTTCTTTAGGCTAACCATCCACCAAGTATAGTGGAGTAAAATGCCTATTGACAACGGATTCCCAAATATCTGTGCCGATTGCCTCAACAAAGATTCTCATACGCACTTTCTAATAGGCGTACCCCTCGCCACCAAATATCGGAGGGTGGTTGATGGATGCGCCATCACCGCCAAAAGGGTTAGTGGAACCCATAGTAAATATCTGTAGGATCAATGAATCTAATTTCATTGTGATTGTGTGTCGTCTCCAATCCCCCTCATTTATGATAACCCTCATGGTCTCCTATTAATATGATTTCATTGTGATTGTGTGGTTATCTTCAAAGATTATGATTACATTTATTTTACCCTCTCATATTTATCATCTTTTTAGCATATATTACTCTAATGATTTTGTTCAGATTTATCTTCTCCTTCCGTAATTATCATCTTTTCAACATATATTTCTCTAATGATTTTGTTCAGATTTATTTCCTTGTTCAATATCTATCATCTTTTCACCTGGTGTATTTGGAATGGCATAAAAATTAATATCATATGATTTTATCACTATTTCACTCAATGAATAATTTGAATGACATTTATGTAAACTTTAGAGTGAAAAAATGCTCAAATATCCTTATTATCTAAGGTAATTTGTGTAATTAACACATACATAAAAACGAATCAATGTTGTGAGGACTGGGCTGTCCAACCTATCCAATCACTGATCGAATTTGAAAATAACTCTAGGTTGCACTCTTAACTGAACGATGGGTTGGACCGCTTTGAACTAGAAAAATTTTGGTCTAACCGTGTTAAACCTGGTTATACTAGAATAACTCGAAAAGTGAATCGAATGGTTCACTATTTTTTTTTAAATGTGAAATATTATCCTATGTTTTGTTTTCCTTCGGTCCAAAAACGATGAAAAAATGTTACTTCAACATAATTATGCATAATTACTAATTATAAATTTTGATTTTATATATATTTATTGATAATTATTAATTATATATGAAATGATTCGGTCCGACTAGACGGTTTAACCACTTATACTAGTTAAACCTAATCCAAAATATTTTCCAATTTAATATTCGGCTTGAGTTTCCCAATATTCATTATTAATAGCATAAAAAGCTTTGCGTTGTAGATGTACTAAACTCGTTTAATATCTATTTACTATTTAACAAAAAAACCTCTCTCACATACATGTGTCATCACCTCCTTGAATTGCCACATGTCACACTCACGATAAAAGTTTTCTCACTCAAAGAATTCTACCACCTCCAATACACTCCACCACACCATAACATTTGTTATAATCTCTTGGTACATCTCTTTATCCTTTATTCTTCTTCTTTCATTCATATTTTTCTCTCTCATTTTATTACTAATTAGAGAACATCATCTCTCTTTCACTCCTTCATTTCATTACTCTACTTTTCTTCAACCATTTTTCTCTCTTCTTGGTTTATATCATTTTTCCATTTCAAAATTTCTTATTTTAAAATGATTTTATGCATGTAGATCTATTCATTGATTTTTTCTTTGAAGATGTTGTATTAAAATCTTTTTTTGTTTATTTTGTAGATATGTTATTATTGTTGGATAACTAGAGGAGTGAGATGTCTCTAATGACAAGGGCATCGATGATAGTTCTATTTGATCTGGTGTCTCTTATTGTTTATTCACCCTTGAAGCATCACTGTAGGTTAGTTTTTCTATATCTCTTTGTTGTTTCTTTATTTGTTTATAGAATTTTCTATTCAAAATAATCATTATTGTAATGTTGAAAATGACATGAACAGTGACGAGATCGTAACGAGGAAGAAAAAAGTAAATAATTTCTTACACTTTGGTATTTTCATCATTTCTCCTTAATTTTCTAAAACAATTGTTAAAATGTCATTTTGCTACCTAATCTTGAGCAAAAGTAGCATAATATTGATTCTATGTTTTTTTATTTTTGTTTTACATTGTGGTTCATCTATTTTGTTGTACAACATGAATTATGCTACTTATGTTCTGATTCATTC
>NW_017719324.1:0-82751 GCF_001865875.1 Lupinus angustifolius
TTTCATTCCATAATTTAATCTTACGTTTGTCATTTTCCGTCTTGTAGTAATATTGATAATAATTTGATTGATTATGAACTTAAATGCTGTGCATATATTTAACTTAATATTTGAAATAATTTTGGTAATAATTGTGTAACAATATATTGATATTAATTTAATATTTATGAGCAAAATTTGATTTCATTCATTGTAATTTAAAAATGAATAAATGGACAATAAATTAATTTGATTCTAAGAAATTTGCAAGTGAGAATTAATGCACCATTGAAGATTTGGAACAAATAAAAAATAATTAGGATCATTGTGTGTTGAACAATAGGAATGTGGTTTTACATCCGTTCATTCCCTTTCTTATTCATTCATGGTGCTTCATTACATAATTTAATGATAATAATTCAATTAATTATGGACGAATGATATAGTTATATTTTAGTCAAAATGATTATATTTCAATTAATATTTGAAATAATTTTGATAATAATTGTGTAACGATATTGAGCATTAATGTAATATTTATGAGCAAAATTTGATTTCATTCATTGCAATTTAAATGTGAATAAATCGATAATAACTCAATTTGATTCTAAAAAACTATAAGCGAGGATTAATGCATCATTTAAATTTTGTAAAAAAAAATAATAATTAGGATCATTTTGTATTGAACAATAGGAATGTGACTTTACATTTGTTCATTCCATTCCTTATTCATTCACTGTGGTTTATCCCATAATTTAATCTTATGTTTTCCATTTGTCTTCTTATTGTAAAAATAATTTGATATGATTATCTTTCAGTTAAAATTTGAAATAATTTTGTGAATAATTGTGTAATGATACATGATTATTAAATTAATATTTATGAGCAAAATTCGATTTCATTCATTGCAATTTAAATATGAATAAATGGACAATAACTCAATTTGATTCTAAGAAATTTGCAAGTGAGAATTAATGCATCATTGAAGATTTGAAACAAATAAAAAAATAATTCGAATCATTTTGTGTTGAACAATAGGAATGTGGTTTTACATCTGTTCATTCCCTTTCTTATTCATTTATTGTGTTTCATTACATAATTTAATGATAATAATTCAATTGATTATGAACTTGAATGATATTGTTATCTTTTAGTTAAAATGATTATATTTCAGTTAATATTTGAAATAATTTTTATAATAATTGTGTAACGACATTGAGCATTAATGTAATATTTATGAGCAAATTTCATTTTACTCATTGCAATTTAAATGTGAATAAATGGATAATAACTCAATTTGATTCTAAAAATTTATAAGTGAGGATTAATGCATCATTTAAAATTTGTAACAAAAATAATAATAATTATGATCATTTTCTATCAAACAATATGAATGTGACTTTATATTTGTTCATTCCCTTCTGTATTCATTCACTATGTTTTATCCCATAATTTAATCTTATGTTTTTCATTTGTCTTCTTATTGTAATAATAATAATAATTTGATATGATTATCTTTCAGTTAGAATTTGAAATAATTTTATTAATAATTGTGTAATGATACATGATTATTAAGGTAATATTTATTAGCAAAATTCGATTTCATTCATTGCAATTTAAATGTGAATAAATGCACAATAAATCAATTTCTTTCTAAGAAAGTTGCAAGTGATGATAATATATGAGTTAAGATTTGGAACAAAGAAAAATAATTGAGATCATTTTGTTTTTTTACAACTATGCAAATGTCTTGGTAACATGTGCACTCTTTTATTCTATAATTTTATCTTATGTTTTTCGTTTGTTGTCTTATAATTGATAATAATTTTAATTAATTAAAGACTTAAATGCTATGATTATATTTCAGTTAAACTTCAAATAATTTTGATAATAATTGTGTAATGATAGGTCAACATTAATATCATATTCATGAGCATAATCTGATTTCATTGATTCTTCTTAACTCCTCTGTCCTCATTCTTATCAATTGCATCTCAAATTGCCGAAAATCTCTCATCTCATTCATTATTCTTAAACATAAGATTTAACATATATATATATATATGGAGCTACGAACCATACATGATTAGTTATAAGACCAGATTTACTATTCTCACAATTTTTATATGAGAATTGTTCTCATTAAGTAGCTCTATATATATATAAAATCTTAAATAAAATACACATATATGAGTTATATTTTTAAGGAACAAATATATTAAATAAAATACAAATATATTATAACTGTTTTATAACTTACNATATTTTCATAACTTATAATTGGTTGAGAGAGAAAATATATTTTCAAAATAAATGAATCAATATAAAATTAAATGACAAATAAAAATACCTTTTAAAGTGCATTTTTTATTGACGTGTGTTTATTTTGTAGATTTGTTCTTATTTTATAGACCAGTTCTCATTTTCATTAATTTTTTTGTTTATTTTTCGTAGATTTATTTATTTTGTTGTTATACAAAAAGAAATAACAAACTAATTTATAGAAAACCCTCTTTGGGAATCCAAAATACATGAAATATTTAAATACAGACCATTGAATACACTTTATTTATTTTATTTTGTTTCTTACCTTTGTTATTATCATTGCATATATAACAATATTAGTTTATATATTTTGATACTTTGTAACAATAATTATGAAACTCATGATTTTTATGATCAAATATTTATTAATATCATACGAGTTCATATTACTACGATAATAATATTTTGTACTCAATTATATATTATCATGCCTTACTATATATTTGATCATTATGTTGCATAATTTATCAATTTATGGACGATTAATATATTATTATGTCTTACTACGTGACAAAAGTTATGAAGACATTGTGTCGTTACTTTAGAAAACATATCCAATGAAATTAATTCACATTTTTCGTGTTTCTATATATTTCGCTTTATTTTATCAAATTATTACACAATATTACTAATATACATTTAATAATATTCATACTTATGTGCTTCTAAATATTCGTCAAAATCAATGTCTCATGAGAATGCTCGATTAATATGTGATTGTTTAACCATATGAATGAATGCACAGGTAAGATGAATGTTCTTCTTAACCATGTGAATACACAGGTAACATGTGTGTTTCTCAATCATTAGAATGTACATTTAACATGTATTCTTAATCACACGAATGCACGAGTAACATGTGTACTCTTAACCATATGAATGAATGCACGAATAACATGTGTGTTCTTAACTATTAGAATGCAAGGGTAACATGTGTGTTGTTAACCATTATAATGCACGATTAATATGTGTTATTAATCAAACGAATACACGAATAACATATGTGTTATTAAACATATGAATACACGGATAACATGTTTGTTCTTAACCATGTGCCAAAAAATTATTGCTCGTGCAAATACACGGGTAACTTACTAGTATTAATGATAATTTATACCTTAAAATATAACAAATCCCAGGACACAACTTTTTTCTCAAATAAGAATTGCTAATAACTTCTTCTTGATTTATTGTACTATTATTCATTTCCCTTTTTAAATACACTCTTAAACAAACATTTCATATGAAATTCAGACTTATTATATAAAGAGTATAATTATTACTTGGTGATTTTAATTTTATAGAAATTATTTGTAATAGATTTAAAACTTATTAAGGTTAGATTATAATCATATTTAAGATTTATTTAGTTTCATTTTATTAAATTTATTTATTAAATGTTTATATTATTAGTTATTATTTTATTGTTTGTAACGGTTTCTATTTACTATTACTATCGCATAAAAAAAACTATTTGCCATATAACCTAGGACATGTGTCATCACCTTAATAAAAAATTTCCCTCCAAAAAGCTTATATATTCTTCATACATTCTTTTTAATCATCATACACGATTTTCCTATCAAACACATTAAATATCAATGATTTTCTCATCAATGATTTATTTTATACATTCACTATTCATTTTAATCATCATCAATGATTTGCCAATCACGTTAGACATTTTAAATTGAATCCATTCTCACATCTGATTAGCTTCTTCATCACTATTATCCTTTCATATCTCCATCTTCTTCTCTCCCCCCTTTTGTTTCATATTTCACTCTTCTTCTCTCTCATATCTACAATCTAATGTTTCATTCATTGAATTTACTTTGTATCATCACAAAAAACACATGTAGTCATTTCTTATTTTTTAGATATATTCTTATGTTCTTAGATCTGCCAATCATGTTAAACATTTTAAACTGAATCAATTTTCACATCTTAATTACTTTTCCCTCTATATTATCTTTTCATATCCCTATCTTGTTATCTTCCCCTTTCATTTCATATTTCACTCTTCTTCTCTCTCATATCTACAATCCAATGTTTCATTCATCGAATTTACTTTGTCATCATCACAACAACACATGTAGCTATTTCTTATTTTTTTTAGATATGTTGTTATTTTCTAGATCTTTTAATTGATTTTATTTGTTTACTTTTTAGATAATTTTTTATTTTTTTCTTTGGTTTTTGTTGTTTATTATTTCATTGATTTGTTTATTTTGTGGATGTATTCTGATTGATTTCATTATTTTTTAGTTGTGTTCTCCCAATAATCATCTTCATTAGTGTCTGCTTTTCAAGGGTTTCATCCTTAACAATGACCAACCCTAAAAAACTATGGTATGTACTCGATCTCCATTTATATATACATTTACTTAGAAGTTACAATATTGTATTTGATTGTTGTTATTAATCTATTTATGTCCTCATCTTATCTCGCTCTTATTATTTTATCTTTTCATTTGCATTTTGACTCTCTATAAGTTAGTTTTATATCTCTATATGCATCTCTTATTAAAATCTTCATTTTTATTCTCCTTTTCATAACAAATGAATTTGATTTTCTATTAAAATATTTATATTTATACTATCTTCTATATATGAATTGAAGGGGCTGAAGAAAAGACTGAACTAAAAATCATATATTTGTGATAGTTGTCCAAAGAAAATGTTATTTTCATCAAATAACTTTGAATTTCAAAAGTCATTTCATTTCCTCATGTTATAAAATAATATGTCTTTTTTAATTAATAAAAAAAACATAATGTAATTTAAAATGTAAGGAATATAATAACAAAAAAGAGATAATGTGAGGAAATTTGATTAGGATAATAATTAAGATTAAGATTAGTGGTGAAATTTGATTAGAAGATTCCTTTACGTTACCTCATCTATTTATTATTCAGCTATAATTATGCATAAACATCACCTAGAACCAAGGTTATTGGACCGGACCGGATGGTCCGACCGTCACCCGCTTAAATAGACGGTCACATACACCCTGAAAACCGGGAACCCTTTCCAAGTCATTTTGGGCCGTGGGAAAATCGGTCCAACCAAATTAGGCCGGGTAAAACCGGAATAAACTGGTTGGTTAAACCGGCCGGCTATAAGAAATTAAAAAAAAAAACACAATGCAGTAAAAAACATAATTGCACAGTGCACAACAATTCTTCTTGCATTATGCAAAACATGATATTGATAAGTATGTTATTCACGTATTTTAGTTAATTATATATATATATATGATTGTATATGATATTATAATGTTGTATGGTCCGACCAGACGGCCTAACCGGTTAAACCAGTTAGAACCTATATTTGACCTCTTCTGGTTTGATGTTTGGCTCGGGTTTCACAACATTGCCTAGAACATGTGTCATTACCTCAATGAAAATTTTTCCTCCAAAAAACTTATATATTCCTTATACATTCATTTTAATCATCACACATGATTTTCCCATCACACACATTAAATATCAATGATTTTCTAATCTCATCAATTATTTATGTTCTACATTCATTACTCATTTTAATCACCATCAATGATTGTCAATCACGTTAAATATTTTAAACTGAATCCATTTTCACATATGACTTGTTTCTCTCTCTATTATTCTATCATATCTCCATCTTCTTCAATCCTCTTTCATTTCATATTTCACTTTTCTGTCTCACATATCTACAATTTAATGTTTCATTCATCGAATTTACTTTATTCTCATCATAAAAATACGTGTAGCCATTTCTTATGTTTTAGATATGTTCTTGTGTTCTAATCTTTTTAATTGACTTTTTGTTTATTTTGTAGATAAATTGTTATTTATTGTTTTTGTTGTTTATTATTCGTTTGATTTGTTTATTTTGTAGATGTGTTCTGATTGATTTCATTATTTTGTATATTTGTTCTTCCAATAATCATCTTTGTTAGTGTTTGATTTTCAAGGATTTCATCCTTAACAATGACCAAACCTAAAAAACTATGGTATGTACTCGATCTCAACAATATTGTATTTGTTTGTTTGTTGTTATTAATCTATTTATCTCACCATCTTATCTCGCTCTTATCATTTTATCTCTTCATTTAGAGCTTGACTCTCTGCACGTTAGTTTTATGTTTCTCTATGCATCTCTTATTAAAATCTTCAATTTTATTTTTCATTTAACAACAAATGAATTTGATTTTCTATTAAAATATTTACATGTCTATAATCTTCTATATATGAATTGAAGGGGCTGATGAAAAAACTAAACTAGATATCATATATTTGTCATAGCGGTCCAAAGAATAGACTATTTTGATCAAATAAAATTTGAATTTCAAAAGTCATTTCCTTTCCTCATGTTATAAAATAATGTCTTTGTTAATTGATAAACAAGACATAAGATAATTTAAAATGTAAGGAATACAATAATAAAAAATAGTTAAGGTGCGGTAATTTGATTAGGATAATAATGATAATAATTAGGATTAAGATTACTGGTGAAATTTGATTAGAAGATTCCCTTATATTACCTCATCTATTTATTATACAGCTACAATTATGCATAATTTATTTTCATCTCTTTACTATTTCACCTATTATTTCGTATTTTTCATAATGAAGGAGTAAGAAAGAAACCCTAAAAAAATGGAGTATGAGAGTTTAAAGGTGAATGATCTAATAGAAGTGAGATATGAGAGTATGTAATAAATTGTAACGAAATAATTCGTTTTAATCATATTATTCTTCTACCTATATTTATCGCTTAAGAAAAAAAAATATCATTTGATTTAATTGTGATAATGAATAGTTTCTTCTGGGTATAATCTATTAAAATCAGTCATAAAATATACATAAATTTTTAGCATTTTAAATTTGTAATATATATTTGATTTATGTTTGTTTGAATTATTTATAATCTACATTGTTGAATTTTGAATGAATTGATTTATTCATTCCTTAATTGATTAACCATGGTTGTAATGTTTCCATAAAATTAGGAATTTCGTGATATCGTTTGAGTTTTTTTTACTTTAAATTGCGAAATTATGGTTTAACATGATCTTCAATCAAATTTCACATATTACAATCATTTAGGAATTGATTTCGTGAAATTTACGATTATTCGTTCAAATCCCAATTTTTGTTTTCTGTCATTGATACTTCAGAATTCACTTGAGAAATCAATTAACTCGAATTTATTTTGAATAATCAATTTGCCAAGCAATTAGAAATTGATATTTTGACATTTTAGTGAATTCAACAATTAATATTAATTACTCAATCATTAATGCATGTTTTACATTATTTATTTGGACTTAAGAGATATAAACCCCTAGCTATTATGCTATATTTGTTTTTACCTTATATTCGTGATCGTATTTTATAGAATATAATTACAACAATCTACTATCTATTACCTATATATGAATTGACTATATATGTATTGATTGAAACGGTCTAATTATAAAATTAGACACTTTTAAATTTTGACACTTAGATTTGAAAGATGATATTTTGTCAAAAGTCATTCTCAATCTTCTTTTCAAAAGTAACAGATATTTGATTTATGTTTGTTTGAATTATTTCTATACTATATTGGTTAATTTTGATGTTTTGTAATAGAGTCTCTAAAAAACATTTCTTGCAAATATCACAATAATTATTCTTCAAGATATCAATTTTTTTAAGGTAAGCAATAATGCAATGTTAATATATTGAGTTATCCACAACATATGAATTTAATAATGCATATGAATAAACTTAATTCAAAGAATAAAAATATTAATTCAAATATGTATATTATAAAAGTGACAGTTTTAATAGGAAAATATGTATAGTAAAATATCACAATTATATAGAAAATGTAACTTCCAAATAATAGAAATGAATCTTTAGTTTTTGAATTATTAGCTAAAACATAATCAAACCAAATAACATTTAATTATATTATATTTAAATGCTAAAAATATATTCAAATATTTATACATAATGAACATCAATCTAAAATAAAACATAAGCATTCAAGAATATAGAGGTGAGATATTATCCAATACAATTTGAATTTTATTTATTGAGTTATTTTAGAATCAAATATTTTCTATAATCATACTTTCAACAAATTAATGCTTATGCAAATGCATATATAAATGTAAATATTGTACATATAACCTGAAAAACCAATGTTAATATTGCAAGTATATGAATGCATCATTCTAAAATAATAAAAAGAATCCAAAATAAAAACAATGATTAACATTCCAATAATAACCATTAGGGTTTAGGGTTTAATCAAAACTTAGGTACAATTGCAAAATATTAATCCTTATCAAACCATAGGAAATCAATAAATTTATCTTTACTTATAACAAAAAGAAGCATTGCAAAATTATTTAAGGATGAATTTTTGAAGTTAGAAAATATATGTTGTCTAGAACTGGGTTACTGTGACTAAATTAGGTACAACTTATACAATTATTTGATCTCAATCCAGAGAATTAGTAATAACACAATTAAATAGAGATATAAACTTCTAAAGATAGAAAACACAAACTATACAAAACACATTTATTGTAATTAAATAGGTTGTAACTTAATTATTAGCACTTTGATGTTAAACTATGCATAAGGGACAATCATTTAGACAAATTATATATTCTCGAAAAATAGTTACACTCAAACAATTTACAAAAGGAAGATTTTATATACATTTGAAGTTAAAAATTTAACACAATTTAATTTTCACGAACTCACATGTAAGACTTTCTATCACATTAACATTTTGTCTACCTTCCTCACAATTATGTAACGGTTAAGGAATTTAACGTTATAAAAATTACAAATATTTTTTGGGTTACACATTTTTCAAATGAGAAAAATTTAGATAAAAACAATATAATACTAAAAATAACATCTATACTACTTATAAAGGGAAAACCCAAAATAACCACCCACTATGGTGTAATTTGTGGTTCTCCCTATTTTGCCCTCACTATTTTCTAAATTTTACCAAAAAATCATATATAACCCAATGTTCCTCTCCACCTAATATATGTTGCATATTATTTGGTTAACTATTTCTTCTTCTTACATTATGTCTATCAGAAAATTGAACATTACACCAATCGAATAAATTCAACTGTAGATTACAAATATTTAACACAAAATATTATATTTGACATTTATATACATTATAAACGATAGGAAAGCGGGTTGGCAGGCACGACAGTGCCTGTCAACACGCTAGTATAAATAAAAATAAAAGAATAACTCAAGATATTACTTTTATTTTATGTAGTTTAGTTTACGATTTAGTTTTTATGCATTATCAATATAATTTTTTTCCCTCTAACACCTAATTGTACAATATTATATATATATACGATTTTTAAAGTAATTATTGTGAAAGCAAAAAAATATAATAGTTCAATACATGATTTATTAACATTATAAAATATATGTACATTATTTGTGCATTATGCATAAATAAAGAAGTGACCCGTACAAGTGCACGGGTATACTGCTAGTTTGTTTATATAATAAATTACTTGAAATGTCTCATATTTGAGTTTGATCAATCTTTATCATCATAACTTTCTATAAAAAAGATATTTTATCCTCTATTTACGGTATAATTCTTCATTATCTAATTACATTAGTAATAAAACATTTTTTCTCATCAAAAAATTTAATTTTTTTTGCTAATTCTACTCAGTATCTCATACCATATTAATCTAAAAGTATACTATATGTCTTACTTCTTTCTTTCTTCCCTCTCTCTTTCTTCCCTCTCTCTTTCTCACTTCTCTCTCATTTTCTTCCCTTCAATCAAAGAAGTCATAGAGGTTAACATTGTTTTCTCTAATTGAGTACTAAATTTAATCCCTCCCTTCCCCGTGAAATGTTTGAAAAATATTAATAAATGAATGTGAAAAGGTGATAGAGAGGAAAAGAAAGTTGAAGAAAAGGACAAGACTGAAACACGCGTGAAAGAATTAGGATGCATGTAATGGTTTACGCAAATGATAAATCTACCCTACTACGATAGATATGCCTGTCGTTTTCCATCTTAACATGGATAACATTTTTCAAAACTAAACCCCAAATTTCTTCAACCAAAAAAAATAAGAACGGGTTAACGTTAAGAACATATACCACACCGATAGATTGGACTCATCAAATGATAGTTCCCAATATTCTACAACGTCTTTCCGTGTCTGCTTAGTTTCAATTTCATCTAAACTTCCTTTGCTTCGTAAATTAGTGGCCTTCATAAGGTAACAACAAAAACAAAGACTTCTCCCTTTCACAATATTGATTTGTGGTAGAGTAAAAATTTATATACAGTTAATGCATAATCAACCATTCATTCATTTGTATTATTTTTATTTAAAAGTCAATAATAATTAAAAATGAATGATGAATAATGCAAAAAACTCTTTATCTATCGGTACATACATATTTTCTCTCTATAATTTAACTTTCAGCTCGTCACCATTTTTTTTACCGACAAAAATGTGGAAGTCGCAAATTTAAGTAAACTGTATGTGGGGTAAAGCCAGAAACGTGCAAAAGAAGAATGTGGGCCTTCTCCTACGAACCATGCTCCGCTACCACACGATAAAAGAAACCTACTTTTGCTGCGGCCTCAATTGCCAAGTGTCCTTATCCTTCCACCACCACATTCACATTACTTTATAGGGAGGCACCGTCCCAAAGCTTATATCATTCTATGTGCCCTTATTTTTTTTTATTAATTAAAAAGTAAAACATCAATTTAACCTATATTAACTTTTTATTTTCTGATAAATAAAATGGTAAACATTTTGGTATAGAGTTTTATTCTTACTTTGACCTCTCCATTTTATCCAAGCAGGGATCTTATGAAAAGTATATAACCATAATTATACATATGGAGAAAGACAATAAAAAAGCCAAGCCACTAATATTGACCGTGGCTGTCAAATTTAATTTGGCTCCCTAGTCCCTAGTTGCTAAGGTCACACTTAGAAAAATGGCAAATATTATAATGACCCACCAACCAATCATTCATCGCCGGGTTGATAAGTGTAGCTGGATGGAATCTTATCATCTGAAATGGAAAAAAAGTTAAAATCTAGAATTTGCCAGGAAGAGTGTAATTACTATTGATAATTGGTTTAACCATGTGTTCTCTATCTAAGGACATTGATCTCAAGCTCTTCCTTCCAAATAATAAGGAATGAAACTCATTGTATATTATCAACAGGAATAATTATAGTTGGTTAAATGACATTAAAACATACAAATTTGATCCATTTCCATGTTTCATTCTGTTTATTTATAATTTTTTTAAATAAATTATGATGTAATATTATTTTAATACTGAAAAATTATAATCTAATCTGATTTATTCAACTTTATAAACATCAAAGTTTTAATTGATTTTTTATCTTCAACTACTTTATTTAATTTCTTTTTTATTTTATTATATGTATTTTTTATTTTTTAATTATTGAACAATGCCTATAGACCATTCGTATACCTCTTAGCTCATTTTAAAATAATTAAAGTACTAAATTTTGTCCATTAGTATAATATGTGCATGTTAGGCCCGTTTAAATTTTTGCAGGTATTTGTTGATATTAGTAGGGAAGGCACATTTTACCATTTATATACATTCCCTCCAATTTATTGATGGACTTGATAGGTTTTTTACTATTGGTTTAAGTTATTTTAAACTATATTTAACTTAATCAATTTAAAAGAAAATAATTTATCTACATTCATTTATGAACGGTGTAAAAATATTATCTTCCTAACCACAGATAAATATTAAAATGCCATACCAGACATATTTTTGGAGTCTCATGAAAATGGAATCATTCACATTCCGGCCTCTTTCTATCCTAAAATAATATATCCCCTTGGTTCTTCTCCAATCTCCATTGTAATAATAAACCTTTGTTTAAGTTGGCCATAATTTTTCTTATGGTGTATGGGTAGAAGTAGAACTATAGAATAATAGAACTGTGACTAGGTGAGGCCACAAAACACAAAAACTCCTCTCAAATTAAATTCAAAACACCCTTTATCAAAATTTACTTCACCTTTATTTCAAATTTCACCACACTTTATTTTCGTTAGCCCCCAACCAACCTTATACATACATATATAGTTTCTACATCCTTCAGCTGTAATTCGGTGAAACTGATGCAGGAAAACTCAACTTTACCGGAAGAAAATCCCAATCACATGGAGAACAACCTTCAGCAGCAGGTAAGGGAAACTGACACAAGTGGTGGTTGGCCAGTAGTCTCAGTCTCCGATGGGTTCAAAGCGGAGGAGCACGGCGGAGAAGAAGACGGTGACCGCAATTCCACCGCCAACCGCTGGCCTCGTGAGGAAACAATGGCCTTGCTCAAGATAAGGTCTGAAATGGACACTGCCTTCAGAGATATCAACCCTAAAGCCCCTCTTTGGGAACAAGTCTCTAGGTAAATACTTCAATTTTTTTGTTCTTTTCACTTTGGTCATTCACTCCGACAAGTTCTTGCAACATCTAATAGTTCTGTTTACTTTCTAGACATGAATAAGTATATTTTCCTATGGTGCAACAATTTTTTTCTAATTAGTTTTTGAAATTAAATTTTCATTCCTTCATATACCACTAATGGTATATAGTTATAAATTTATATAATATATAGTCCTTAGTAGTTATGTGTATGTTTATGACTACCTTATGTTGGACAATTGAAGTGTAATAATGTGATGATTTTGGAACTAATGGTTCAGGAAATTATTGGAGCTAGGATATCATAGGAATGCTAAGAAGTGCAAAGAGAAGTTTGAGAATATTTACAAGTACCATAGGAGGACCAAGGAAGGTCGTTTTGGAAAATCTAATAGCAAGAATTATAGATTTTTTGAGCAATTGGAAGCTTTGGATAATAACCCACTTCCTTCTCCTCCTTGTTCTTCTTTATTAGATGGACAAGTAGGAAAAGTAACAGAAGCATATGTTGTACCCAACGATGTTATCAAAGATGCAGTTCCTTGTTCTATTAGGTTCCCTAATGGAAACATGGTCAACGTTGACCATAATAACTCTAGTTCAACCAATTCCTCTGAAGGGTCAAGGGAAGAGAAAAAGAAGAGGTTGACTCAGTTTTTTGAAGGGATGATGAGGGAAGTGACGGAGAATCAAGAAAGATTGCAGAGAAAGTTGATGGAGGTGTTGGAAAAGTGTGAGAAGGAACGAAAGGCGCGAGAGGAAGCATGGAAGGTTGAAGAGTTGGCGAGGGTTAAGAGAGAGCGTGAGGTTCTTGCTCAAGAAAGGGCAATTTCTGCAGCAAAATATGAAGCAGTGCTTGTTCTTTTGAAAAAGTTCACAGAAAATGCTGGCACAGTGGTGCACTTACCTGAGACAATCATGGTGACAAATGAGAAAGAAAATAACAACCATATGCAAGAAAATGTTAATAATGGAGGGAGTGTGGTGCATAAGGGTAAGGATAAGGAAGAATGTGGAAATGTTAGTGTTGGAAGTTTCATGCAGATGAGTTCATCAAGATGGCCTAAAGACGAAGTAGAAGCTTTGATTAAATTGAGGACAGAGATGGATTTACAGTGTCAAGGTAATGGATCTAAGGTACCTCTTTGGGAGGAGATTTCTTCTGCAATGAAAAGCATTGGGTATGATAGAAGTGCAAAGAGATGCAAAGAGAAATGGGAGAACATAAACAAGTATTTCAAGAGGATGAAGGAGAAGAATAAGAGGAAGCCTGAGGATTCAAAAACATGCCCTTATTATCATCATCTTGAAGCTTTGTACTGTAATAATAACAAGAAGCCTAAGAAGGTGGATGAATCAGGTGGCAGTTCTAGCAATGAGTTGAGACCTGAGGAGTTGTTGTTGCATATTATGGGTAGTCAAGAAGAGAGACCACAACAACTAGAGTCATCATCTGAAGATGGTGAGAGAGAGAATGTGGATGATCAAAACCAGAATGGTCCTTCCATAGCAATCATGGGTTGAAACCTTGAAATTTGAAGAGACTACTCAAATATTGAAACTTCATATGTCACAGCCAATGTGGGGTTTGATCTTTAGTCTTTTCAATGGTTCATTCAAACTTGGGCCAGTGAGGGTTGTGAGGGTTGGATTACTGTCATCAAGAAGAGGTGTACTTCTAAATGGAAGTAAGATTGTCTTGCTATTCTTGGTATAATACAGTACAAACTAATCTCATGGGTAGTGACTTTTGTATGTACTATATATACTACACATTATATCTTCCATCAGTTATGTTGGGTGAAAAAGTTACAATTAAAAGATGAACAGAGTAAAAAAGAATAGTCTTGGGAGTGTAATTCAATATTATAAATTTTTCCTAGAAGTTTGTAAACCCATGTGCATGTGTGCTCAGGTGGGAAATGAATGAATCAGCTTGTTTGTGGCAATAAAGAAAGATGTGCTATTTAAATAGTTTAAACATAAGATTTTTTCTTAAGGTATCCATTCAATTATTATAAGGTAAATGACTAATCTTATTGGGGTTTGTGGATAATTCTCCCATAATTGTTTTTTTAAGAATTTGAATTTGAGCAGCACGGGATACATTGAGATCTAGCTTCCCTAACATTAAATCATAAATTGTTGGTACTTTAAATACAAGGGTTATGTTGACGAGAGACTTAAGAATAAGGAGTTAAAATAAGGAAAATGTATAAAGGAAACTAATTCCATCAGTTCTTGAAGATTTATCTCTTGTGAAAGCTCTATTTGGTTATCCTTGATCTTAAGGATTTAGGTTAAGACTTTTCTAAATATAATATAAAATGATTATATATGTTCATCTTAGATTTATATAGAACTTTTTATTATATTTTGGGAAATATTAATAAGTGTCATAAATATATTATTTTTTAAAAGAGTTAAATAAGGTTTTAACATTTCGAGAAATACTTAACTTACTTGTCCAACACTTGTTAAGAGAGACAATTACATAATTTAAAAGGATTAGTTCTTTACTAAAAAGAATGAAAAATACATTTAATAGTATAAAAAGAATTATTTGTCAACACTAATTTCTTTCTTTAATATTTAAACAATATTCTTAACAATACACAATATCATGAATTGTACTGTGATATTATAAATATAAAGAGGAGATAGTGGCTATGAAAGTGTATCTTTTGTTTTTAAAAAGGCCAGGGAATGGATGATTACATGGCAATGGAGCAAAGCCATGTGCATATTTGCTTTTACATCTTAGCGAAACTTAAATTATAGTTCTACACGCTTTCTTTTTTTTGGTAAATGTACACTCACTAAGGCATTATTATCTTTGTACAGCATTATGATGCTTGGGTGTTGAACGTTATACTAATAGAGATTGGCATCTAGAATTATTGTAGGACTGTTTGGGAATTTTATGCATACTAACCGGCAAATCGGTCATTAGCATACTGAATTGAGTTCTCTCAAATGAAAATAAAACACTGTCCAATCCACAAAAACTTATGTATTACTATGTCATTCATCTTATCTATTATTGTAAGTGAAATTTGTTTGGTTTAATTTAATGTTGTTTACAATTCATATAAAAAATTGAGTAGTTAATATAATAAAAATATTGGGATAGGACTTTATTATTTATATATTTCTATCCAAGTAATAAAACATACAATACATAGTTAAATAATAATTCATTCAACATCATTTCTTTCTAATATGATTAGTGTTCTACTCAATACTTAATGAAATGATTTTTAATAAGATTAGATGTTAAAAGTAACTTGTCAATACAATTATATTCTTAGAAGTTATACTCTAAACATGAGACATTTTAAATTGAATTAGATAATATTGAAAGTGTAAAGTGTCAAAGATAGCACTAGCAATTCTTTGCCTATGTTTTGATGAAGACAATGTTCTATTAAAGCTTGAAAATGACCCAACAATCAACATGCCTTATGCTCATTTGGTCATATCTAGACTAAGATACAATTAGAGTTATTATTCCAAGTAATCTGAGATGTGTGCCGTAGTAAGTGAGTATAGGTGAGGTGAACCTAGGTGCTAGTCTCTCAAGCCATCTTAATTGTCATATCATATCCATGAGACATATCATGTAGTTAATTGTATGTTCATGCATTAATCATACATGTTATATGTTTATATTAGGCATAATATAATGGTTAGAACATGTATATATGTTGTGCATAACATATGAGAAGTTTACCTTTTGAAACATGTACTTTAATGTGTCAGTTAATCGATTAACGCGGTGACTTAATCGATTAACTCAAGTGTTTTTTTGTTAAATCAGTGCTTTCTGTTACAACTGTTTTCTGTGTAATTCTGTTGCATGGTTAATCGATTAACGGGTAGCCTTAATCGATTAACAGGTCTGTTATTTGTTATAAATGATTTCTGTTTTAACCGTTTAACTGTTTGCAACGAATCCAACTGCCAAAACTACTTGCTATAAATAAGAGGCAACATTCAGAAAACCGTAACATTGCATTCTATTGTATAGGGATGATTTTAGAGAGCATTTTACATTATGTTTACTGTTTTTGGCAAGAGAGTTGCATGTGTGAGAAGAGAATTTTTATGTTGAATTGAGTTCTGAATTCTTGCATACTATTTTTACATATTTCATATGTTCATTCTTATCTTGCTCACATGTTCATGCATTATATAGATTGATAGAGAGATTATTTGATTTCTGTTTGATTAACTCACATGATTCTTGATGGCTTGAGTTATTAGTGAGTGGGTTAGTCTTTAGATCTTTTCTTGTTATATCCCAAGCATTATTGTGCTTAGTATACCTTACTGTTTAATCTGTTTTTGCATATTTCTGGATTAATCTCTTGGTGTCGTATCACCACAGAGCTTGAGGTTCTTCACCAAGGCTATGAGGTCTTGATTTGAGGACAAGAATCTTAGCTATGGCTGTTTCGTGAGAAAGGTTTTCTCAAGTGAAAGGTAGAGTCAAACCAAGGATTTAGGGGTCCTAGATTTCAAGAAAGAAGTGTCCCATGTGCTTGTAATTGAATTGGTGTGTGTATTCATACTTTAACTCAATATTGTGAAGAAGAAAATCTCCCTAGATCAGAAGGGGAAACCTGGATGTAGTTTGTAGTGGACCACAAACGAACCAAGATAAAAATCCACTTGTGCACTCTTTTTCTATCTAAATCTTCTTTTAGTTTCTTGCTGTTATAAATTGAATCTGTAGCTGATATTTTGGATATTTGTTTACTTCTATATGCTTATTGTTTGTGCTTAAAAATATCTGTATTATCTCTGTTCAATTGATTTTAAATATCTGTGCAATCTGCCTCTCTAGTCATTCTGTTCTGTGCATAAGTTAATCGATTAAGACTAGGTCTTAATCGATTAACTGGCTGTTTCCAGAAATTGGGTTTTGGTGCAAGAAATGATGATTGATAACCGCTACACCTATTCAACCCCCCTTCTAGGTGTTCCTAGGCCACTGATACCTAACAAGTGGCATCAAAGCTAGTACGACGTGCTAGCTCAACCGTATCCATATGATCCTAAGGAAATTTAAATGAGTTCCACCAACCCCTTTGGTGGTGATGGCGCATCCATTAACCACCCTCCCGTATTCAGTGGCGAGGGTTACGCCTACTAGAAAGTCCGAATGAAGATCTTCATATAGGCTATTGATTCGAATATTTGGAAATCTGTAATCAGTGGCCCTTTCGTCCCACTTCACTTAGTGGATGGCAAACCGAAAGAAAAGCCCAAAAGCTGATGGACCGATGAGGAGCGCAAGAAGGTCCAATTCAACCTTCGTGCCAAAAATATAATTACCTCGGCCCTTTCTTATGATGAATTCTTTCGGGTGTCTCAATGTCAAAGTGCCAAGGAAATGTGGGACACTTTACAAGTGACTCACGAGGGCACTAGCAAAGTCAAACGCGCCAGGCTAAACGCGCTAACACATGAATACAAATTACTTCGTATGCTACCGAGTGAATCGATTGGCGACATGCAAAAGCGATTCACTCACATTATTAATCATCTTATTGCTCTAGATAAAATGTTCACCAGAGGAGAACTCACTAACAAAGTTTTACGTTGTCTTGACAGAAGATGACAACCTAAAGTGACGGCAATCATGGAGTCCAAGGATCTAGATTCCATGCCTTTGGCAACACTATTCGGAAAACATCAAGAGGATGAGATGGAGCTTGGGCGTCCGACCATGCATGAGGAGTCTGATTGTAAAAAGAAAGGAATATCTCTTAAAGCTTCAACATCACAACCCAATGAAGAGATGGAAAATGACGACTCTGATTCAGACATTGATGAGGAAATGCTAAATCTTCTTGTGCGAAAATTTGGAAAGTTCTTAAAGAAGAAAGGAGGATTTAGACGATTCCAAAAGAAAGAAGCACGAGAATCAACTAAGAAAGGCAAGACCAAGGAGCACTTCACTTGCCATCAATGTGGTAAGCTGGGTTACATGAAGTTCCAGTGCCCCAATTACTTGAAGAAAGTTGATTCAGAGAAGAGCACTCCCCGAGACTTCAAATTGAAAAAGGCATACATCATATGGGATGTACCGATGGAAGAAACAACATCAAGTACCTCGGATGAAGAGGAGACCGTGAAGCTGTGCCTAATGACTATAACATATGAAGCTTGCGGATCAGGTAGTAAGGATAATTAGATGAGGTATATTCTGATACATCATCCTCTTCTTCTGATTTTCCCTCATATGATGCCTTATATACTTCTTATGTTGAGATGCATGAAGAACTTAAAATATTAGCAAAAATTAGCACTGATAGAAAAAGAATAATTTTGCTAAATGATCAGAAAATAATTCAACTACAGAAAAAGTTAAACGAATTAAAATTGGAAAATGAAACCCTAGATTTACTTTTTTCTTGTACTCCATGCGATTGCTCTAAAAATAATTTATGTCAAACAACTAATTGTGAGTCTTGCGAGGACTTGAAAAACGAAAATTTCAAACTAAATGAAAAACTCGCAAAACTTACAAATAGTAAACACCACTTAGTCCCTATGCTTAGTAAAACAAGAAACGTTGGTGACCACACTGGATTAGGGTATGTTTCCCCATCCTATAAAAGTAGACCATATAGGAGACCTCTAACACGCCCATATAAAAAGTCTAATAAGAAAAGTAGAGCCCCTACATGTTACTATTGTGGCACACATGGCCACATCTCTCATTGTTGTTACATCAGGAGACATGGGATACCCAGTGGTGTTTACACTTGGGTAAGAAAGGTAGATAAATCCCTCGTCACTAACAAAAAAGGACCCAACATAATTTGGGTACCTGAGACTAGCAGGTGATCTATTTTGCAGGTATGCCTTCAAACACATGGACAAAACTGGTATCTTGATAGCGATTGTTCGAGACATATGATTAGAGACAAGTCAAAATTCCTAGACTTGTCATTAAAAGAAAATGGATTCATCACCTATGAAGACAACAACAAAGGAAGAATCTTAGGCACCGGGAAGATTGGCAACTCAACCCACACCATAATCGAGAACGTTCTATACGTAGAAGGTTTGGAACATAATTTGTTGAGCATAAGCCAACTGTGCGACAAAGATAATCGTGTGTCATTTAATTTTGATTGTTGTATCATTCGTGATGTATTATCTAATAATATTAAATTTGTCGGATATCAGGTAAATAATATTTATATGGTTAATCTGGAGGATGTCACTTCTCTGTTTTCAAAATGTTTTATTTCAAAAGAAGATGACATCTGGCTTTGGCATAGACGCATCGCTCACATTCATGTGAAGCATTTATAAAAATTATCTAAAAATAATTTAGTAATCGGTCTTCTAAAACTCAATTTTAAAACTCAGGATTTTTGTGACATGTGTCAAAAGTGTAAACAAGTAAAGAATTCCTTTAACAAAAAAGAATGTGGTATCCACTACTAGACCATTGGAGCTTCTCCATATGGACTTGTTTGGACCGTCGCAAATTATGAGTTTTGGTGGAAGTTATTATGCTTAGTAACTGTCGATGATTTTTCTAGATTCACATGGACTTTATTTTTAGCATCAAAGAGTGATGCTTATAAATCTTTCAAATGTCTAGCCAAACAAATCCAAAATCAGTCTAACCTGAAAATTATTTACATTCGATCCGACCATGGCGGAGAATTCGAAAATCATAAATTTATTAAGTTTTATAATAAGCATGACATTATGCATCAGTTCTCAGCTCCCCACATCCCTCAACAAAATGGAGTTGTTGAGAGGAAAAATAGAGTTCTAGATGAACTCGCGAGGACTATGCTAAATGAGAGCAAGGTTCCAAAATATTTCTAGACTGATGTAGTTCACACAGCCTGTTATGTAATTAATCGAATACTACTTAGACCTACGTTCTCAAAAACACCTTATGAAATACTTAAAGGTCGAAAACCGAATATTGCTCATCTTCATGCATTCGGGTGCAAATGTTTTATTTTAAATAATGGAAAAAGATCTTTAGGAAANACTCAAAAGCTGATGATGGCATATTCTTAGGGTATTCATTACATAGTAAGGCATTTCGTGTGTTCAGTAAATATACCATGCAAGTAGAAGAGTCTATTCATGTCCATTTTGACGAATCTTCTCCAAAAGAGAAGAGAAAGGTCTTTTCTGATGACATTTTAGGTACACTAGAAGAAGTGCAATCCAAGGACATGAATAAAATCCAACAAGATGCGGAGCAAATAGTAGAAGAACAACATCAGGATATGCCTATTGCATGAAAAACTAAAAAGGATCATCCACCCGATAAGGTGTTAGGTGATATATCTACGGGGGTGGTAACCCGTAGTTCTTTACGTAATTTCTGTAATTTTGTTGCATTCGTATCTCAAATAGAGCCAAAGATCATCAATGAATCAATCGAGGATGTGCACTGGGGTATAACTATGCAAGAAGAGCTAAACCAGTTTGAGCAAAATAATGTGTGGGACTTGGTCCCCAAACCAAAAGATCATCCCGTGAATGGCACCAGATGGGTCTTTCGTAATAAGCTAGATGAATCTGGCTTAATAATAAGAAATAAGGCTCGCTTAGTGGCCAAAGGCTACAACTAGGAGGAGGGCATCGATTATGTTGAGACCTACGCTCCTATAGCCAGACTTGTGGCCATTAGGATGCTCTTATCTTTTGCATCAATCATGAATTTTAAAATTTTCCGAATGGATGTTAAAAGTGCATTTTTAAATGGCTATATTCAAGAGGAGGTGTATGTAGACCAACCACAAGGGTTTGAAAAACTTCAAATACCCGAACCATGTGTATAAACTTAAGAAGGCCCTCTATGGCCTAAAACAGGCTCCCAGAGCCTGGTACGATAGATTGAGTTCGTTCCTACTTGAAAAAGGGTTCAAAAGAGGTTTGATAGACACCACTCTCTTTATTCGTAGATTAGAAAATCATATTTTACTTGTACATATATATGTTGACAATATTATCTTCGGATCCACTAATGACATCCTTTGTAAGGAATTTTCTGAGTTGATGTAGGAGGAGTTTGAGATGTCGATGACGGGTGAGCTGACTTTCTTCCTTGGGCTTCAAATTAAACAAATGGAAAGTGGCATCTTCATTCATCAATCGAAGTATTCCAAAGAATTATTAAAGAAATTCGATATGGAGCAGTGTAAAGACTCATCTACACTTATGGCATCTGCATGTTATCTAGACAAAGATGAAAAGGGAAAAGCGATTGAGGTAACTAAATATCGTAGGATAATCGGGTCCTTATTGTACTTAACTGCTAGCCGCCCTGATATTATGTTTAGCGTTTGTATGTGTGCTAGATTTCAAGCTTTACCAAAAGAATCACATTATATCGCTGTAAAACGTATCATGAGATATTTAAAGGGAACTATAAATATGAGATTATGATATCCTAGGGATGCCTCCTTATCCTTGGTAGATTACTCCGATTCTGACTTCGCTGGGTGTAAGTTGGATCGTAAAAGCACTAGTGGGACTTGTCACCTATTAGGCAGTTCCGTAGTTGCATGGCATAGTAAACAAGCAAACATGCGTTGCCTTGTCCACCGCTGAAGCGGAATACATTGTCGTTGGCGTGTGTTGCGCTCAAATCCTTTGGATGAAGCAGCAACTTAAGGACTTTGGGCTCATATTAGAAAAGATCCCTATTAAGTGTGATAACACAAGTGCCATTAACCTTTCCAAGAATCTCGTCTTGCGTTCTAGAACCAAGCATATTGAAATAAGGCATCATTTCTTGCGTGATCAAGTTCAAAAAGGTGATTGTGTATTAGAATTTGTTGAAATATTTAAGCAATTAGCATATATTTTCACCAAGCCCCTCTCACGAGATACTTTCTATGTTCTTCGAAGAGAACTAGGAATCCTTGATTAAAAATATATTGATTAATAATATGTAATTGCCTTGCATGACTTATTTGCCTTGTATGCTCAATTATAAAATCATGTTGAATGCTCATAATTCCTTGTATAATCCGTGATTCAATGTATAAAAGTCTTTCAAATATATGTGATTGATTAAAATTCATTTAAACAATAAGTTTGAAATCCCTGCATGCTTTTAAAAACATCCAAAACGCTGTATCTGATGCATTTAATCGATTAAGTCAACCAGTTAATCGATTACCTGGGCAAACTTTTTCAAACCTGGTCTTTTTAACTCAGGTTAATCGATTAAGGGATGATGTTAATCGATTAACGACATCAGTATACCAGAAATAGAAGCGTTTCTGGGCATTTTTCAAAACCCCATTCATCCCTTTTTCTCTCAAGTCTCAGAGGAACAAGTCCAACATCATCCCTAAGCTTTAACCTAGCCCAAACCGAATCACCCCACTCCATTTCCACTCCATAAACCGGCTTCTCCATCCCTTATTTCCAAGAAATTCGTTTTCCCCACTTGAAAACCCTACCCTAGGTTACCCTCAATCCTTACACTAAACCTTCATCACGGTTCAGTTTCAATTGCAATGGAGAGAGGACGTGCTAAGAGAATCAAGACAACCGCACAACGTCCACTCCGTGCCCCAAAAGCCCTGCCACCTCAACAAGCAAGGCAGGACCGCGAGGACCCATACTATTCATTGATTCTGCAAGAAACCCGTTTGCTGAAATTTCAGGGGAGAAAACCCACATACATTCAGTTTATGAATTTGACTTGGCTAGTGGAACAGAATTTCGATTTTCCGCATGGTTTGCAAGCTCAAGGGGCTGTCCCCTTCTTGGAATTAAAAGGTAACATTTTGCTCTAGTTAGGGAATACTATGCTAACTTCAGATACAAAGATGGGAAATATTGGTTGATGATTGCTGGAAAACTGTTTGAGATTAATGAAGACATTTTTATGAACATGAGTGGTTTATCTTGTACTGGTGCTAGTTTAAGTGATTGTGGTTGGGCAGACAACAACTCGTTTGATGCCATTGAAATGTATAAGTCTTGTTTGCGTAGACGTCAATTATACGTTCAGGGTGAATTGACCAAAGTTGGGTTGGAGAATAGGCTCCTACATTACTTGATTGCCTACATATTGATTCAGAGGAACACAAATCATGCACAACCTAAAGTGAATGATTTGATGTTCATGTTTGCTGTGAAGGAGAACATCATGATAAATTGGCGTGACGAGGTTCTGAAGGTCATGTATAGCGTCTCCACTTCTCAATCAAGGTTGCTTCCTTATAGTATCTTCATTTCCCGAGTTATTGATTATCTACATATTGATGTTCCAGATACTATAGTGCTGGATTGTTCAGACAAGGATCACTTTATTGGTGAAAGTCTGATTCATAAAATGGGTATTTACAAGTACGGTAACACATGACAATATCAAGAGGAATTCAACACTGTGAATCTTGACCCCTCAAGTGAAGATGATCAAGATGATAACCAAGAGCCATTTGCTGCTACTCAGGGTGAGTCTTCAGGACATGCATCACAGGAACCTGTTTTTGGACAAGCTTACATGGATGCTATGGAACAACATCTCCACAATAGGATGGATCTCCACTTTCAGTCTCTTAAGGACTCATATCACATGGATCTGGAGAATTTTGAGGAGCGTCAGAATACTTATATTGACAACCGTTACCAATCTTTGTGGAACTATGTTCAAACCACTGCTGACTCACAAACTAGAAGATTGTGTGCTGAGTTCAACAAGCTGAGTGCCTTCATCAAAGGTGGTAGTAGTTCGACGACTCCTGACAACCAGAACCCTCCATCTCATCCTTAGTTAGGAGCCCTTAGAGTCTTAGTTTATCCTTCCTAGCTAATGGACTTTGTTGTTCCTTGTTCCCTCTTGAGAACTTATCTTTTATTTTGCATTGTTGCTCTTATTTTTTATTGTAATAACTCTATAACTTCTGCTGAATTACTGCTTTAAAACTTGACATTGTGTTACAATGATTTCGAATTATCTTGTTCATGCTTGAGTACTAATTATGTTGAAAATAGTATACTGCTTTGTTTTAAATGGATCTTGATCATGGTTGGTATATGTGATTATATTGAATGATTATGCCTACTGCTAACTGCTCAAATATGTGAAATGCTTAATCATTCCATGCTTAATTTGAATTATCATAGCCATTCATGCCATTAAAACTGCGACGTTGTTGTTTGCTATCCATTTAATCGATTAAGACCTTTAGTTAATCGATTAAATAATGTGAAAATTGTGCATTTCTTCAAGATTTTTATAGCTGGTTGATTGATTACTTGCCCAAAATTAATTGATTAATTACAGTCTGTTATAACTATCATAACTCTCCTGACTTTTGACTAGAATAGTTTGCAGGTTGTTTTACCTAGCTTCCGTATAATGATTGTTTACCTAAGGGGGAGCAAATGCGCTTCAACTTTGTATCTTTGAAAAAAAACCATTAACAACCATTATGCAAATTCATCAAACATTTTGAAGAAATTTGATGTGGTGTTTGTCATCATAAAAAAGGGGGAGACTGAAAGTGCAAAGTGTCAAGGATAGCACTAGCAATTCTTTGCCTATGTTTTGATGAAGACAAGGTTTTATTAAAGCTTGAATATGGCTCAACAATCAACATGCCTTATGCTCATTTGGTCATATCTAGACTAGGATACAATTAGACTCACTATTCTAAGTAATCTGGGATGTGTGATGTAGTAAGTGAGTATAGGTGAGGTGAACCTAGGTGCTAGTCTCTCAAGCCATCTTAATTGTCATATCATATCCATGAGACATATTATCTAGTTAATTGTATGTTCATGCATTAATCATACATGTTATATGTGCATATTAGGCATAATATAATGGTTAGAACATGTATATATGTTGCATATAACATATGAGAAGTTTACCTTTTGAAACATGTACTTTAGTGTGTCAGTTAATCGATTAACGTGGTGACTTAATCGATTAACTCAAGTGCTTTTTTGTTAAATCAGTGCTTTCTGTTACAACTGTTTCCTGTATCATTTTGTGCATGGTTAATCAATTAACGGGTAGCCTTAATCGATTAGCAGGTCTATTATTTGTTATAACTGATTTCTATTTTAACCGTTTAACTGTTTGTAACGAATCCAACTGCCAAAACTACTTGCTATAAATAAGAGGCAACATTCAGAAAATCGTAGCATTGCATTCTATTGTGTATGGCTGATTTTAGAGAGCATTTTACATTATGTTTACTGCTTTTGGCAAGAGAGTTGCATGTGTGAGAAGAGCGTTTTTATGCTGAATTGAGTTCTGAATTCTTGCATACTGTTTTTACATATTTCATATGCTCATTCTTATCTTGCTCACATGTTCATGCATTATATAGATTGATAGAGAGATTATTTGATTTCTGTTTGATTAACTCACATGATTCTTGATGGCTTGAGTTATTAGTGAGTGGGTTAGTCTTTAGATCTTTTCTTGTTATATCCCAAGCATTATTGTGCTTAGTATACCTTACTGTTTAATCTGTTTTTGTGTATTTCTGGATTAATCTCTTGGTGTCGTATCACCAAAGAGATTGAGGTTCTTCACCAAGGCTAGGAGGTCTTGATTTGAGGACAAGAATCTTGGCTGGGGTTGTTTCGTGAGAAAGGTTTTCTCAAGCGAAGGGTAAAGTCAAACCAAGGATTTAGGGGTCCTAGATTTCAAGAAAGAAGTGTCATATGTGCTTGTAATTGAATTGGTGTGTGTATTCATACTTTAACTCAATATTGTGAAGAAGAAAATCTTCCTAGATCAGAAGGGGAGGCCTGTATGTAGTTTATAGTGGACGGCAAACGAACCAGGATAAATATCCACTTGTGCACTCTTTTTCTCTCTGAATCTTCTTTTAGTTTCTTGCTGTTATAAATTGAATATGTAGCTGATATTTTGGATATTTGTTTAGTGTCATATGCTTATTGTTTGAGCTTAAAAACATCTGTATTATCTTTGTTGAATTGATTTTAAATATTTGTGCAATCTGCCTCTCTGGTCATTCTGTTATGTGCACGAGTTAATCGATTAAGACTAGGTGATAATCGATTAACTGGGCTGTTTCCAGAAATTGGATTTTGGTGCAAGAAACGGTGATTGATAACCGGTACACCTATTCAACCCCCCCTTCTAGGTATTCCTAGGCCACTGATACCTAACAAATATGATTTTCATCACACATTCAAAATTTATAAAACATGCCGAGTGTAATTATGCTAAAGTGAGCATTAAGTATAAAAATACTCATAATAATCATGGAATAGAAAGGTGTATATAAATATGAATTAAAATATATACATAAGGTTAAATATTTACATCTAATCCCAATAAGAAAGAGATTTAACAACTCATTTCTAGGAATTTCTTAAACGTTAAGGTTGCTATATGTTTTCATCAAACCCTTTTTATTGATTGAATACTCAAGATCAAACTAAAACCTACACTATTTTAGAATTGACATTTAACAATGTTTGTGTATTAAACACTATTAAATGTAAGGAAGAAGAGAATCAATAACATTTGGTGAAGTAAGTGCTGTTAAATATGATAGGTGAATACACATTCAACAATGCTTGATTCAATGAACATTGTTAAAAGTCATATATTCAACAATGTTTGTTTCAGTAAGCGATGTTAGAAGTCATATATTCACACACTTCACAATACTCGTTTCAATGAACGCTGTTAAAAGTCACACATTTAACAACACTTGCTTCAATGAGTGCTGTTAAAAGTCATACATTTAACAAAATTTGCTTCATTGAGAGCTATTAAAAGTCATCCATTCATACATTTAACAACACTTTCTTCAGTGAATGCTGTTAAAATTCACACATTTAACAAAGCTTGTTTTAATGAGCGTTGTTAAAGGTCATATATTCAAATAATACTTGTTTTAGTGAGTGCGAACCTTTGCAAATTTAAAAACAAAACATCTCCCACAATAATATACATATTATTCAGTTTTCTATTTTTCTTATTCTTCTTCTTCTCCATTGGTTAACGTTTTTCTCTTTTGTTTTCAGTTTCTCTCTTCAAGCAAGTTATTGTTTGCATTTATTTTACCTCATTTATTTCTCTTTGGTTCACTGTTATTGTTTGCATTTACATCTATGTTAACTGCTTATTTTATAATATAAGAATCTGTCAAGGTTGAGTTTAGTTGGAGCTGTTGGTAATTTCCCAAACTTGCAATCTCTGTATGTATTTCTTGATTTGATTATTATTATTTTCATCCTTATTTCCGTGTAAATTTTGATTTGATTCTTATTATATTGAATCTCAACTATGTCTTTTTGTCGTTAACTAGAAATTCTTTTATTTCTTCAGTTAAGGGAGACAAGAAATTCATGGATTAGTTGTCTATACCTTCACCACTTTCATCTCTTTCATTAGTGCATATAATCTTTTGGATTAATGGATTTGAACTAAGAGAGATAAATTCATGCATATTGGAACACATAAGTTGAAGTGTGAATGGAATGAATGAAAACAAAATGAATGGAATGAAGAGAATGAGCAGATTGAAACTAAGGTGAAAGTAGAAGTAATGATGTGAGAATTATGTAGGAAGGATTATGCAGAGAAGTGGAGAGGAATGAATATCAATGACCCCCCATAATTCGAAATCTACAAATAACATTAAACTTCTAAACATCAAACTACTCAAACACTAGAATCTACTCTTGCATCAAGCCTTGAATTCTTATCTCCTTTCTCAAGTCTGTAAACATATCTATCTTCAAAGGCTTAGTTATAATGTCTGCTAATTGAAGCTCACTCTTGGAATGTACGAGCTTAATTCTTCCTTCTACAACATGTTGCCTTAAGTAATTGTACCTTGTTTCGATATGCTTGCTTCTACCATGTGAGATTGGATTCTTGGGATAATCAGTTGTTGATTTACTCTCTACCAACAATTCAATTACTTCTCCATTTTGAATACCAAGTTTCACCAGCAATGATGATAACCAAATTTCTTGGCAAGATGTTGCACAAGCTGCTATGTACTCAACTTCACAAGTTGATAATATCACTACCCTTTGCTTATGTGAACACCAAGAGATCAGAGCACCTGCAACCATGAACACATACCCCATAGTGCTCTTTCTATCTAGTATATCTCCAAACTAATCAGAGTCAGAATAGGCTTTGGGTTGTGAGCTAATATTTTCATTTTCATGAGGAAAAACAATGCCAAAATCAAGTGTTCCCCTTAGATATCTCAGAATTGTTTTAGCGGCAATCATGTGAGAGTATCTTGGATGACTCATGAACCTACTAATCACACCTACACTTAAAGAGATTTATGGTCTCTAGTGGCAAATGTACCTCAAACTTTCCACAATTTACCTAAATAGTGTTGCATCCACAACTGCTTCTCCTTCACAATTATCCAATTTCAGATTCATCTTAGGTAGAGTTTCTAAGGCATTGAAATTCATCATATTGAACTTGTTTAACACCTCAAGTAGGTACTTCTTTTGGTGCATGAATAACCCTTTCTTGGTGTTTTGAAATTCTAGACCAAGGAAGTTTGACAATCTTCCCAAATATGTCATTTCAAACTCACCCTTTAGGCTTTACTTCAACTCTTCAATTCCTCTTGAGCTACTAAATGTGATTAGAAGATCATCTACATATAGGAAGATGAACAAGGCACCATGGTTTTGGTCTATAAGCTTGATGTATACACCATACTCTACTATGCATTTCTGAAAACCAGAGTCATGAAAAAATTTGTCAATCCTATTGTTCCATGCTCTAGGTGCTTGTTTTAATTCATAGAGTTCTTTCTTGAGTCTTAGCACTTTATCTTCATTGCCCTTGCTGATGAAACCAGGGGTTGAGACACAAACACCACTTCCTCTAGTGGACCATTAAGAAAGGCTGACTTGACATCCAATTGGCACAACCTCCATTTCTTCCAACTGGCTAAGGTCACCATCAGTCTTACAGTTTCCAATCTAGCCACTAGTGCAAAGACGTCAAAGTAGTCAAGTCTTTCCTTTTGCATAAACCCTTTGGCCACAAGCCTAGCTTTGTACTTTACTATAGAGCCATCAGGTTTTAACTTGACCTTGAAGATCTATTTGACATCTATAGGAGTTTCCTGATCTAGCAGGGTCACCAATTCCCATGTGTCATTCTTCTATATTGACTTGATCTCTTCTAGCATAGCATCTATCCCAACATTGTTAGAGATTGCTTCTTCAAATCTTACTGGATCAACATTAGCTAGCAGAGCGTGTTGAATCAAGTCTTTGTTTGTATTGATAGCCCGATTAGAATATATGTGAAAGTCTCTGAGTCTAGATGGAACATTCCTTTGTCTTCTTGGTCTTTCATCAATTCCTTGTTGCATATTCTATTGCACATGGCTTGGTGCATCTATCTCTTCTTCTTCTCTCATCAGGCCATCATTCTACCACTCCAGATTCAAGCTAGCCATAGGAATAGTGTTGTCTTGAGACCATTTTTATGATCCAGATTCATCAAAGTGTACATCTCTACTAAACACAACTTGCTTGTTTGTAGGATTGTACAATTTATATGAACTAGTATTATGGTAACCAATGAAGATCATTGGTTCACTCTTGTTGTCTAGTTTCTTTCTTCTTTGATCTAGGATATAATTATAACAGAGTGATCCAAATATCCTTAGATGTTTCACAAAAGGTTTTACTCCTGACCAAACTTCTTCTAGCACTACTGAATTCAGCTTCTTAGTAGGACATCTATTCAGAATAAGTGCAACAATGGTGGCTACTTCTCCCCAAAAACTGTGTAGGAGATTCTTGGTCTTCAACATGATCCTAACCATGTTGAGGATTGTTCTATTCTTTCTTTGTGCAATTCCATTTTCCTAAGGTGTGTATGGAGTAGTTACCTCATGTACAATTCCTTACTCCTTGCAGAATTCAGCAAACTCCTTTGATGTGTACTCACCACCACCATCTATTATAAGGATCTTTATGCTCCTCCCAGATTGCTTTTCTGCCAATCTCTTGAAGTCTTTAAAGATTGAGAAGACTTCACTCTTATGCAACCAGAATCTATATACCATATATCATTGTTCTTGCTAAATTGGCTTGTAACCATCATTAGCAAGAGAGGTTGATCATCATTTTTTGTCTCAACTTCTTCCTTTGCCATGTATATGCTTCTTTGTGTTGTCTGTTTTTATTATCACCTTGACTAAGAGAGGTTTTGCATTCATTTGAGAAGTGGCCAATTTTGCTACAATTGAAGCACTTTATTTTCTTCCTATCCACTGCTTTTCTACCTCATCTCCTTTGATTGAAACCCCCTATATTGATTGAGCCTTATGATCTATCAGTGTCCATTCTTTCTTGATCTCTTTGTTGAAGATTCTTGAAATTTCCACCTCTAAAATCTCTTCCTCTACCTCTTCCTCGAAATATATTTCTTCCACCAAAGCTCCTTCTACTTGTGTGAGCTTGTAAGGCCTGCTCAACAAGTCTTTCTATGGATCTTTTCATTAGCCTTTGATCATATGCCTCAAGAGAACCTTGAATATATTCCACCTTCATTTCTTATAATCTATTGAACACCTCAATTGCCACTACAATATGGTCAAAGTTTGGAGTTAAAGTGCGAATGATCTTCTCAACAATCGATTGATCAGAAATCTTCTTTCCACAAGCTTTCATTGCATTTGTATGAGTGACAATTTTATTAAAGAATTGAGCCACCTTCTCATTTGTATCCATATGCATCAATTCATATTGTCTTCTTAATGTTTGCAATCTCACCTTCTTCAATTGTTCTACTCCTTGATTGCAAGCTTCAAGAATCTACCATGCCTCCTTCGAATTTGCAGCACCGGCGATTTTTTCAAAGTGTGCTTCATCCACATATTGATGTAGGAGGAACATTACCTTGCAATCCTTCTTGTTGTTCTCCTTATGCACCTTCCTTTGTTCTTCTGTTACACCTTTAACAAGGGTTGGATAACCTTGTTCAACAATTTCATCTACATTTTGATATCCCATTAGTGCCTTTGTTTGCACTCTCCATCAGTTCCAATTCCTGCCATCAAGAACTGGAAGATTTGTAGGGAAATTGCCACTGTTTTGTCCCATTATTTTCGAAGATGATTGATGATGATGAATGTGTATTCTTGGATCTTTTAACCTTGATCTTGATAGCAATTTTGTTGGAACACAGAAGTTGAAGTGTGAATAGAATGAATGAAAACAAAATGAATGGAATGAAGAGACTGAGTTACAGATTGAAACTAGAGTGAAAGTAGAAGTGATGATGTGAGAATTATGTAGGGAGGATTATGCAGAGAGTGAATTGAAGTGGAGAGGAATGAATATCAATGAATTTCTAATTTTGTGTGTTAGTTACAAAGAGACGGTTAAGATTTACTATTTATAGAAACCCTTAACTAACTTAACTAGAATTTGAATTACACTTTCAACAATACAATGGTTTATAAATTGAGTTTTCAGAATGATGTTTCTATTGTAAATGTGGTAGAGTTGGACATGTTTATCATATGTTTCATAGAATATTTGAGAGATATGTTGTCTTTAGAAAATAGACATTTAGTAGTGCTCGCTTCAGTGAGCATTGTTAAATTTCTATTTTCTTCATCACTATTGAATCTAATCTTATATTCTATCATGCTCACATAGATAGCGCCTGAAAGCGCTGTTGAATGACAATTTTAAGCACTGTTATTTTGCTATTTTGGTATAGTACTAGAAAATTGTAGAAAGCTTTTCGTAATTTTTATTTCCCAAAAAATAATATGAGAAATGAATATATTTTGTCTTTAAAGTTTTCTAACAACGAGTAATCCCACTACATGAGATGATCTTCACTAAGCGACAACCTCCATATAAGGTCGTCTTACTAAACGAGGCATGGCTCACTTAGTGAGATCTTCCATTCTAGCTCAACAAAGCTAGTTTCACTGATCGAGTCCAAACGTTCCAAAATTCCAAACGTCATGTTTCATTCTGGTTGAGTGAGAGTAAGAGAGCGAAATGATTTACCCAATTTTCATGTTCTTTTCATCTTTTTTCAACTAAATGACCTACCGTTGGTACATTAATGATACATTAGTAAGTGATACTTTACTAATTGTACACGATTAGAATTTATTCACATTTATGTATTAAAATGATATAAATGTGAGCAATTTAAGTTAAAAAAACATCAAAATCACTTTCGTGTAAATGGAATGAGCACTTATCAATGGTTATACTTTAATTATTGGCTGAGTTTATTTTTCCTTTTTTGATAGAAGTTGTATGTTTATGAAATGATAATGTTGACTTTATCATTCTATAGTTATATGGTTAAGTATGGGCAAATTTTGGATAAAGATTGACAAGTTAAATAATTTATAAAAATAAAATAAAAATTAGTATGTTAAGGTTAAGAGTTGCAAAGCACTCAATTTGACATGGATATGGAAAGAACATAAATAATATCTTAAAATATATAATATCTGAACTCGCATTATATAATGGAAAATAAAATTAAATATCAACTTGACAAAATATTTAAGAGAAAAAATGTATATCGGATAGTATATGAATTTAATATATTGTCACTAGGGATAATAATGAATATTCGAATTCGTGAGTACATGTAAAAAATACTGCAATGAATGACTTTTAGGTTCGTGTTTTTGAACTCATAGGTAATGGAGTCTCGAGATTTTAACACGTTGTTGGATGGGTATATATATATATATATATATGAGGAGATCAATTTCCTAGTAAGTTTAAACAATTTACTCCACATCTTAGCCATTAATTCTAAAGAAATCCAATAATTTGAATTAGTGAGTATATCTATGCCACCATATTTCTTCTGGAATTGATAGTTAAGATGTGAAATATGTGGATTCATATATATATATATATTGTTAATTTATAATGTTATATTGTTAATTCGTAAATATAATTGATAAGTTGTTAAACAATGATGTTACATTGTTAAATAGTGATGTGATATTATGTTGTTAATTGATGTGTGTAATATAATATTATGTTGATTGAAAAATTCTCATTAAATCAATTTTATGTCATAATGTTGAAATAGTCAATTTAACATGTGTTTAAACAAATACACAATTACATAAATTATTGAAATTATTATTAATATTTTTTATTTGTGGGTACCCACAGATCTGTTTGGTGCCCAAGGACCCGTGTGTAACAGATCCAGTGTGTATCAACATAGGTCTAGGACAGGTCTAGGTTCAAAAATGAAGCAACAGGGCGGGTTCAGGTCCAAAAATGAAGCAACGGGGCAGGTCCGAGTAGTACACTACCCGAACAACTCAACTAGACTCATTATCATCCCTAATTGTCACTACACTTCAATCATTCATCAATAATATTTAATCATTATTAAAAAATTTACAACTTAGCCGTTTTGGTTTGTGCATTAAATATTACAAAACAACAAATGAATTATTTTTCATTTTTACTCTCTCTAAAACATTTCTACCCCATCTTGATCATTATTGTTATTGTCTCTTGAGATGGTTCAACAAGTGTCAGGTTAACAATTTGAAGAATTCTACTTTCATCAAGTAATCCAAATTCATCTTCATATATATACCATATTTTAATTTTAACTTGGTCCAAAGATTGATCACTTTATTTTTATAAAATTTCTACCAATTTTTTTTAACATATTGAGACAAGTGCCAATTAAGGGTATAGGCTATGTGCTGGCTAAATGCGAGGGATGTGCCATTCTTATCAATGCCAATGTTCCTAATTTTCTCCGGCTCTAGTCATTGTTATTAATGCCAATATTCCTAGTCCTCAGAGCCCAAAATATTTAGGAATTGCATATAATATGCTAATTTAAGAAAACTCGAGACATTACTGATTCCTTTTCACTTATATGATTATTTTGTAATGTAAAACTTCTTATGTCTTAACTGCATAACAATCTAACTTAAATTCGAAACCCGATTTTTGGTGCTATCGTCTCCTGCACGTCCCTAGTCTTTCTAAATTTTGTAGCCTAATGCCATATACTGCTTGTATTTATTGTATACCTATTTTTTTTCTTCTAAGTTTTGCATCCATTGTCGTGGACCTGAGCCGTTGAGTTGGAGTGATAGACAGGTTGTGTAACTTCACATCAAATAATGAATTAGTGATTCACGGCTAGGCCATATATGGACCCATGACCATGGATCAGAGTTGCTTGATAGATATTACAAGGTGATTATAGGACTCAGTAAATTTGAGTTTTATGAGATGAAGAAATAAGATGTAGAAAGTAACTTTATAAATAATGATATATATCTTACCACATTTTCTACTTTTTACTTCTCTCAACTTTTCTTTCCTTGTAAATCAAACACACCGTAAAAGATTTGGAGAGGAGAGGGTAGGTGTTTATTAAGATGCATGTTATTTCCCCAACTTTGCTACAGTACTACATTGCTAGTTATGCTTACGACAAGTTGGGTGTGGCTGTCGCTTTGAGTGTCAGTCTCAATGAGTTACAGTATGATGTATCTTTGTGGGTCCCAAAATTATTGGACTAGAAATTCTGATATGTGGTATAAATATTTAAAAAAAAAATAATAGATTGAAATTGATATTGAATAAGATAATGTTAAAATTATTAAATTCATTATTTACCTCATATTTTATTTCAAAACTAGGAGGAATGCCAACCCAAACTATTCATAAACGTAAAAGAACAAATGTGATATGAGAAAGTTTTAAAAAGATACTCCCGTCTCAAAAATAGAAAAAAGTTAAAAAGGTCCAAAAAAAAGATATAAGGAAATTTATTTTAATACTTCATAATTACAATTATACAATTTATAATTCATTAATCCCATAATTCATATCAATAATAACTAATATATTTAATTATTTGTATATTTTTCACTACTAAGTATAAACTCTAAAGAATGAATATAAATGGTGATACATTTGCAAAAATGAAATGTGACAATGCTTATTTAATGTACGCCATTTTCTTTTCTCAATACTCAATCATGATTATAATATATAACTTCTAATTCCTCTCACTTATTATTATTGTTTCACTCCGGATAAATCTGGGCCATTCCGAACTCGTCACAGGCACACAACAAAATTGAACATCCCTCATTCATTGGTCACGGGCGGGCCGAACTCACTGCAAGTGTCATTAATGTTTTTGACTTACCATCAATGCATATCTGACTCATCATTAATACATATCTGACTCACTATTAATGCGCATATGGCTCAACAATAATGCGCCATTGACATTTCACCTACCATGTTGTCTGCGAGTTCCACCCCTGACAGATCGACAGTAGCAGACCTGCAGGGTGGTTAAGGACAGTCTGATATACTCCTGACATACCCACCAAGTACTAGCCAATGGTCAGACGTCATGTCGTCACTTCAAACTCTATAAATAGGAGACCCCATACATGAAGTATTAATTAATTATCATTCCCCTCATTTATTGCGTACATTCATTACTCTTTGCTCTCACTTATCTCTTATTTACTCTTGCTCTCTCTAAAACCACATACTAACTTGATCATCGGAGAACACTTTTTCAGGTACCTCCCCCGGCCGGTCTAGACAGCATTCTGACCAAAGCTCCTGACTTTTATTACTCAATTGGGCACTCGATTCCGACAATATCCGATTAACATAAAATAACAATTATAACTTTGATTTGAGATAAAAAAAAACATTTAGAACTATTCTATCTTTATATGGTGGGGAGTATTTATTTTTAGAGTTTTGAAAAATGTTTAGAATAATAATATTTTATTAATTTTAAATGAGTAGAAGAAATTTTAAAAACATATAATATTTATCATCTTTTATATGAGAAAAAAATGAATTCATTCACAACATAAGAGTTTTATATATAGCCACTACATTATTTATCATTCATATTTAATAATGAAAAAAATATAATACAAATAAATAATAGATGATATAATGACTATATATAAATAATTATAATAACATTACATTTACGCTCATTTTATATATGAATCTATCTCCCTTTTCATAATATCTTCAACACTTGTTTGTATTATTGGGTGAAGATAAATATGATGTAAATTTTATTAAATAATTTTTAAGAATTTAAATATACTACCTCTCATCTTTTTATAAGATTATTTTGAGGTCTTGTTTTTTTGCCATATTTTATAACCATTTATAAAAATTATGTACTTTTGTTAGCAAAATATCATCTGATTAATTGACAAGAAAAGATAAAATCATTCATTACTTGCTCTATCGTCAAGTATAAGACATTTATAACTAATTCATACTTAAAAATGGTTGTAACTAAGGTTGGCAACGAACCGAATCAACTCGGTATTTGTTCCAAACTCAATTCGTTATTTAATTCGATAAACTTGGTTCATGAACCAAATGAGCCGAATTTGAGCTAGAAATTGAGCTCGTTAAATAAACGAGTCGAACTTGAGTTGGATATAGTTCGACTCATTAGGTTCATGAGCTAGCTTGATATATATATAAGTATTTATTTATATATAAACTAAATTTTATGTATATTATGACTCATACATTATTTTTTATATTTATTGTTATTATATATATATATATAAAAAGATTATATTTATATATATAACTTTTGAATTATTTATCAAATTTTAATTAATTATTTGAGTTGTCCAAATGAACCATTCGAACTGAACCGAACAGTTCGCGAACTTTAACCGAGCCGAATTCGAGCTAAAAAAATAACTCATATCGAGCTTGAGTCGAGTTTCGAGCTCAGCCAGTCCTTATCGAGCTGAACTAAGCTGAACTCTGATTCGACTCGTTTCCAGCCCTAGTTGTAACTCTCAAGTTTAATTATGAAGTAATATATTAATGTTTCAAAAAAATTAATTAATTACTATAATTTTGAGTAAGTAAAAGAATAAGTTGAAAATGTAGAGAGTAATAAGTATAGAGTATAATCATAAAATTGTATATTTGATATATATTATTTAATGATATTTTTGTTATAATCAACGGTATTCATTCCCGTAAGACCTGTGTTTCTCGTAATAATTAAAATATTTAATGGAATGACTTATATTTATGCATAAATAAGTTTTTCAAAAGCAACTAGAATAATTATTGACAAGAGAAAATTAGCCAGTTTTATTAATAAGGAATAATTTTGAAAACTACGTCTATATTTTGACAAATTTAATAATAGAATAATATTAATAATATTCTTAGATGCCAGGGCAGATAGACGCAGAAGACCTATGATATCATCCAGAAGGAGAAAAAACCTCCCTTCAACTCGATCCCTTAAAATAAAATCTAGTATATATCGGATGTACTCTCGACGAAGCTCAGAGGTCCAAACCGATCCAGTGCTTGAAGACCAACAAGGATCTTTTTGCCTGATCCGTTGCGGATATGCCCAAAATCGACCCCTCAGTTGCCTGCCATCGACTCATGACAAATCCAGGCTCAAGGCCTGTGGCCTAGAAGAAAAGAAAGATGGGTACCGAAAGAACAACTGAATTACTCAGAACTACTAAAGGCCAGCTTTATCCGAGAAATAGTATATACCACCTGGTTGTCAAATGTTGTGCTAGTCAGAAAACCATCTGGAAAGTGGTGGATGTGTGTGGATTATACAAACTTGAACATAGTGTGCCCAAAGGATCCATACCCCCTCCCAAACATTGATCATTTTGTAGACAATTCCTCTGGGTACCAATTTCTGTCATTTATGGATGCTTATTCAGGATATAACTAGATCCACATGTACCCCCTAGATCAAGACAAGACCGCCTTCATTACACCCAAAGTGGCTTACCGTTACATAGACATGCCATTCAGTCTGAAAAACGCAGGGGCCACATACCAGAGAATGATGAACATTGTTTTCGGAGATCAGTTTGGAAGGAACATGGAGGTCTATATGGACGATATGATCGCCAAGAGTGTACCAACGGGAGATCATGTGACTATCCTGAATGCCATCTTTGGTCGATTGCGCAAGTTTAATATGCGCCTCAACCGAAAAAACTGTACATTCGGAGTCGAAGCCGGCAAATACTTGGGATTTCTGTTAACAAGTCGGGGTATTGAGGCCAACCCAACAAAGTGCCAAGCAGTTATAGACATGTGCAGCCCAAGATCAGTGAAGGAAGTCCAACAACTTAATGGATGGTTTGCGGCCTTGTCCAGGTTCCTTCCTGCATCCGCCAAACATTCCCTCCCACTGTTCCAGCTCCTAAAAAAGAGCAACATTTTTACTTGGTCAGAAGATTGTGAAGTAGCTTTCCAAACTTTCAAACAGTACCTGGCTACTCCTCCCATGCTTTCTAAGCCTACAACCGCTGAGAAACTGTATGTGTACTTAGCGGTAACAAACGGGGTTGTAGCAACCGCTCTAATTAGAGAGAGTGAAAAGGGTTAGCGTCTAGTATACTTCACCAACAAGGCATTACAAGGCCCAGAGCTTAGGTATCAGAAGTTGGAAAAGGTTGTTTACGCCCTCTTGATGGCAACAAGATAGCTACAACGATATTTTCAATCCCACCCTATGGTGGTCAGAACCAATCAGCCTATCTGCCAGATTTTTCACAAGCCTAAGCTAGCTGGGCCGATTATTTCCTGGTCTATTGAACTGTCATAATTTGATATACGATATGAGCCTAGAACGACTATCAAAAGCCAAGTCCTGTCGGACTTCGTTGCTGAATTGACCACAGAACCGGGTAGTTCCTAGCAAGTATGAACTATCTATATTGACGGATCATCCAACCCTCGGGGCAGCGGAGCAGGGGTCCTATTAGACAATGGTCATGGGATGAAGCAGAATATGAAGCATGCATTGCCGAATTATGAAGCATGCATTACCAGATTACAGTTGGCCAGAGAAATCAGGACAGAAAAGGTCTCTATATGCAGTGATTTCCAACTTGCAATCTCTCATATTACAGGGGCCTATCAGACAAAAGACGTGTTACTCAGGAAATACCTCGCCAATGTTAAGAAATTAATGGCCAAGTTCGAAACAACTTCCATCCAACACGTCCCAAGGAAGCAGAATATTTGGGCTAACATTTTGTCCAAACTAGCAAGCACGAAGAGCCTGGGTAACAACATATCAGTTGTACAAGGGACAATCCTGCAGCCACGTTTCATGGCCATCGAGCAAACATAGATCCCGGACGACTGGACTGACCCAATCATTAGGTACTTATCCAACGACGACTTGCCAACAGATCAGAAGGACAGATAAAGATTCCTCAGGCATAGTTTGTGGTTCACCATAGTACAAGGTTGTTTGTATCGTTGGGGCTTTTCTACTCCTATGCTTAAATGCCTCAGCCCCGATAGGGCTCGACATGTCCTCTAAGAAATCCACGAAGGGAGTTGCGATCACCACCTCAGCGCAGCATCACTCACCAAGAAGATACTCTAGGCCGGATATTATTGGCCGACCATAGACAAAGATGCATCTGAGTTCACGAAGAAGTGCGCACCCTGCCAATTGTTTGTTGACCTCCAAAAGGCCCCCATGAAGAGCTAACAACAACAATGACCCCATGACCATTTTGCAGATGGTGTATGGACATTCTAGGACCATTTCCACCAGCAACCGGACAACTTAAATTTCTGATAGTGGCGATCGACTACATCACTAAATGGATTGAAGTTGAACCCTTATCCAACATCATAGTGGCCAACATCCGGAAATTTACTTGGAGGAATATCATAACGAGGTTTAGGATACCTGCTACAATAGTCACTAACAATGGAACTTAAACCTTCACATCAAACAACACTTCACTTTAGTTGAGCACCCTCAGACAAATGGTCAGGAAGAAGCGGCTAACAAAGTCCTCATTCGTGGTATAAAAAGAAGATTGCTAGAAGCCAAGGGAGCATGCCTGGAGAATTTACATCATGTCCTATGGGCTTCCCGTACAACTCTTCACTCCACCATCGGGGAATCACCTTTTAACCTTACTTATGGGTTCGAGGCTATGATCCTAGTGGAGATCGACGAGCCCACCTAGCGGACAATTCACTTTGATGAAACTGCCAACTCGACCATCTTGAGACATAACTTGGACTGGATCGAAGAGAAGAGAGACCGAGCCAAAATCAGAGAAACCACCATCAAAAGGAGAGTCACCAAAAAATACAACAGAACAGTGGTACCGCGAGGCTTTGAAACAGGCAACTTAGTACTCAGGAGGGCTGACGTCGGAAAGACAAAGGGCAAACTTGCACCCAATTGGGAAGGACCATACCGAGTGACCAGCAAGACCGACAAAAGGGCCTACAAGCTAGAAGACCTAGCATGGAAAGAAATCCCCCGTACTTGAAATGTGGCAAACCTACGACAGTGTTCCGCTTGAAAATGTAAATCATGTGCTAGACCTTTATACGGTTGAGAAAAATGATGTAACCAAATCCAACTTATATGTTAACGAGGTATTATTCATATGTCTTTCATAAGTCCTCTTGGTCACCAACAATAGAACCCCAGAGGCGTGGGTTAGTACCCCTCGGGCGGCGGTTCACTCTACAAACCCAAGCCACGACCAAGTCTTCTTGGTCGCCAACAATATAACCCCAGAGGCGTGGGCTAGTCCTCTTCTAGCGGTGGTTCACTATACAAACCTAAGCCAGGACCAAGTCCTCTTGGTCGCCTACAGTATAAACCCAAAGCCGTGGGTCAGTCCCCTTTGGAGGCAGTTCGCTCTAAAAACCCAAGCCAGGACCAAGTCCTCTTGGTCGCAAACAATATAACCCTAGAGGCGTTGGCCAATCCCCCTTTGGCGGTGGTTCGCTCTACAAACCCAAGTTAGGACCAATTCCTCTTTGTCGCCAACAATAGAACCCAGAGGCATGGGCCAGCCCCCCTCTGGCGGCGATTCACTATACAAACCCAAGCCAAGACCAAGTCCTCTTGGTCGCCAACAATATAACCCTAGAGGCGTGGGACAGTCCCCCTCTGGTGGCGGTTCGCTCTACAAACCCAAGCTAGGACCAAGTCCTCTTAGTCGCCAACAATATAAACCTAGAGGCCAGGGCCAGTCCCCCTCTGGCAGCGGTTCGCTCTACAAACCCAAGGTAGGACCAAGTCCTCTTGGTCGCCAACAATATAACCCAGAGGCATGGGCTAGTCCCCCTGTGGCGGCAGTTCACTCCTCAAAGCCAAGCTAGGACCAAGTCCTCTTGGTCGCCAACAATATAACCCCAGAGGCGTGGGTCAGTCCCCCTCTGGCGGTGATTCACTCTATAAACCCAAGCCAGGACCAAGTCCTCTTGGTCGCCAACAATATATCTCTATGAGGCGTGGGATAATACCCCTCCGACGGCAATTTCAAGGCTTAATGATTATTCAACTTTCTCATTCAAATTCAAAAACGGTTATACCCCCGGATAACTTATACTTAAGGTTTATTCATCATCCTCAAGTTCAAAAACGGTTATACCCGGATAACTAATACTTAATGGATATTCCATTCTCATTCAAGTTCAACAACATTTTAACCGAGCAATTGTTACTTAATGGGTATTCCATTCTCATTCAAGTTAAACAAAATTTTAACCGAGAAATTGTTACTTAATCGGTATTGCATTATCATTCAAGTTCAACAACATTTTAACCGAGAAATTGTTACTTAATGGGTATTTCACATTATCATTCAAGTTTAATATCAGTTCACCGGTTAACCAAGTAACTTCACCGAGTAATTGTTACTTATGGTTATGCTAACATTCTCATTCAAGTTCAAAACCGACATTTACTACTTGACGAATGTCCCATATTTTAATAATGGGATCCAATCAACCCTCACTTCAACACCAGTTAATTTGTAAGTCAGATCTTACTTATTATCCAGATGATTAGTTATTTGATTGGTTGATTAGTCGATTTAATTATTCTAGTCAATAAGACATAGTAAACAGAGTAGATAAAATGACCAAAGATCTTCATTGAAAATAAGAAATTACAAGTGCAAAAACAAAATAAAAACAACTAAACCTAATTCCCCCCACCACCTATGGTCGGAACTAGGAGGGCAACACGGCCTTCATCTTCATCTACGACGAGCCCGCCCTCGGGGGTAACTCGAGCATCTATCCTGGTCCAAGACTAGTCAGCATCAGGATAAACCAAGTCAACATGGGCAAGGGCATTATCCCAACCAGCATTAGCCACCCCATCAACATCATCCTCCAGCTTCAGGTAGGCAGCCTTGAGGTCATCTAGCTCCTTATGCACCCGTGCATTCTCAGCTTCCGACGTCTTCAACTTATCCCTAAGTTGAAGCCTCTCGTGTTCACTCCTCTTAAGCCAATCAGCGAGAGCCTACGCCTCCCTTTTAGCGGCCCCCACGTCTATCTTGGCCAATATCTCCGCTTCCCGGGCATCATTCAACTAGAGAGACACCATAGAGAGTTGCTAAGCGGCCGAGAGGTTTTGAGCCTCCAAGTTCTTCATAACTTTGGCATGCTTCTCCTTCGACTCATGAAGCTCACTCGAATGCAGCTTTTGTACTTTGGCCAAAGCATTTTCCTCGTCCCGGGTGGCGAGCACCCCCTCACCTTCAAGATATTTGGCGATTGAAGCCACCATAACCCCCACCTCCCGGGTCCTCCTCAGCAGGTCCACCAGAGGTACCCCATCCATAACGTCCTTCACCCCCGGGTTGACCAAACCATCTTCAATGATCTTGGGAACGTTGTAAGTAGTCTTAAGGCGGTGGGGGCCAGACTTACCCTTGCCAGAAGACTTGCCCGACTTCTACTTCCCCGACTGTGTTCCCTCCTCTAAGGCCGCTTCAGGAGGGCTGGCGGGCTCCTCAGTTAGGTCAACCGATTGACCAAAAACAGATTCAAGTGGCACCATCATTATAGGAATTGGCCGGTCTACAGTGGTCCCCTCTAAACCACTTGCATGGGAAACTTCTCTCCAATGAGTAGAAGGAAGACCCTCAACCCAGGTAGGTAAACTCGGCCTGGGACGCTTACTGCTTTCCGCGTCCTTCCTCTTAGCAGTTGTCCGCTTTAGGAGCCTGCTCCGGTCTACCTGATCCCCCATGGCCGCTGTTGAAAGAAACAAACAAAAAAGGTCAGATAAATGTCAACAAATAAAAACAAGATATATATAATCGAACGCATACCTAATGCCTCCTCGAAAACTTGGTCGCCTTGAAACAATTTGTAGCAAAAGATTGAATGACACTCTTCAACCCAAGCTAACATCTTATCTGCCATCCTCCTCTCCTGATCATCCAACTGATCATAGGAGAAACCAAAGGAGTTGGGCGGCTTCTGGTGAATCCCCCATTCTAAGAAAAGGGAAAAAAAGGGACGTTGCCAAGACCATACGCCCAAGTATGGCAGGTCCCCCGAGCCTCGACACGAAAATAACTAACCTTCCAATTCTTCACAAAACCTTCAAAGGGAAGAAATAGAGTCGTCCGTTCTGGGATTGAAGAGATGTCCACCCACGATGCCTAGCCCGAGCCTCATCTTTATTGGAACTATGCGTCACCCGAAACATCAAGAAGAATAACCGTAGCGTGCAAGGCCGCTCCATGACCTCACGAAAAAGCTTAAAAGCCCGAATAAAGCCCCACGATTTTGGGTGCAATTGAGAATGGGCCACCTGAAGGTGCTGCAACACTTCAGTATACCACCCTCAAAGGGGATTTTTACTCATATCTGTCGACAGACCTGCTCGTACATATAAAAGCTCCACCTATTCTTAGTCTCAAATAAAATATCCCGACAAACGCGCTCCTGAGCAATAGGAGCGTATCATTGGATATCATTAGCCGGTCGTGTCAGCACCTATACCGTCGGACGTGCATCTGATGGGAAATAAGTTGGGGTCCCCCTAACCTCTTGATCGACTCACCAATAGTGGCGCTCGCTACCCGCCATGTCTTCCAGGATAATAAATTGATCGGCCCGATCAGCAAAATTTTGCCCCATAGTAGACCTGTCATCACAAGAAGTGTCAGAATTCGAGTTGGACATATTATCCCAGACCGGACGCCACTTCTTTGAGAAAGCTGCCTGGTCAATCAAGGCGACCCCATGCTCGGTCTTTTTCTCCCTCAGATCGCGTAGCAAGGCCTATAGGGATAGCTGGTTAGCTCGCCTCCAAGAAGAACCACTATTAACCGGGGCGGCAACACGCTGGGCTCGTTGGCAGCGGCGGCGAGTTGCGTTAGTAAAAATGGGTGGAGGTTCAGACAAGATATCCACCTCATCAGGGCTTGAATCACCGCCTAACGATGCCATAATTGCTTAGAATGTTACTAAAAGGGCAAAAGAGAGAAAGAAGTTACCAAGTAAATGGAAGTATAAGATTTTGGAAGAAAATAGGAGGTCAGATTCAAACAATGTGTGTGCTCGGCAGGAGACAATTTCTCAGAATGACCTACCCATATTCCAAGCATCCCCCCACATGTCTGATAAAAACCCTTAGACATCATGACCTACCCATATTCCATTGCGCCAAATCAGAATGATCCAAGTCTACTAGCCTGGTCATCTCTGACCGACCTAATAGACTAGGGGCAACTATTCTAGCCCGGTCAGATCCGGGATGTCAATCCCAAAGAATCTATTAGCTCGATGTCATGCCTAAACTATTAGCCCGATGTCATGCCCAAACTATTAGCCCGATCACCTTTGACCAACCTAATAGATCGGGGCAATTGTTTTAGCCCGATATCCCCAAGCTTCCCCCTTTTACCCGAGTATCCTATGCAATACTCCACATGTCCCCATTGTTCGCCTTAGATGGGTCCACCCATGGCAGATGCAATAAATGTTCTTGACGCGACATTAAGGCGTCTGACACGTTATTTAATGCACATCTGTCATGTTATTTAATGCACCTTTGACATACCATTTAATGCATCACTGACAGTTCGACAAGGGCAGATCCGCAGGACAAGCAAGGATGACCAGAGTACATTCCTTGTACCCGTTAAATGTTGGCCAATGGCCAGATGTCATCTCATCACTTCCTAAGCTCTATAAATAGAAGAGACCACACATTGAGTATAATTAATTCTCATTCCCTCATTTATTGTTACACTTATTGCTCTAACTTCTCTATTATTTACCCCATTATCTCTCTAGAATACTCTATTGACTTGATTTTCAGAGAACCTTTTCAGGTACCTCGCCCAGCGGGTCCAGACGATAATCCGCTCAAGTCACCTGATCTCTTGCACTCTACCGACCATCTGTTGGAAATATATTCGTATATTTCTATATTTATGCACAAGATTCAATCTGTCATTAAATACAATTAAAGTAATTGCATTATTTATTTTATCATATTCCCTATTTAATTAAATAGATTATATGATAAGGTCATTGATTAAAAATTAGAGACTTGTTATTATATTAAAGAGAAACATGTCTTTTACAATTTTTAGTCTAAATTGTTCTTGATCATGGAATCATTGAGAATAGGACATCAATAACTCGGGTAGATCAATATATGTGTGATAGAATTTATTGGATAAATATTAATAGATCTCATTTATTAAATTGTACATATAGATGATGCATGTGTGGATATGACCATTGAACTGACTCAACCATAGTTATTAAAACCGTATCGTACCGGCCGGTTCAACCGGAAAACCGGTGAACCGGGCCTCTAACCGCTACGGTACAGGTGTTGAACCGGCCAAGTATCAAAACCGGTCAAAAACGGTCAAAAACTGGTCAAAACCGGTGAACCGGCCGGTATTTTACTAAACCGACCGGTTTATACACATATTTTTTTTTATAAAAAAAAACTTAAAAACTTAAAAATTCATTACAAGGTGACACATCTTTCCAACCCTTCAAGACACATACTTCCAAGACATACTTAGATTACACATTTTGGTTCTTAACGTCGTGATATTTGTATAATCTTGGAGATAAGATTTAGTAGAAAAATATAATATTCATATGAGACAACTTTGACTCATTGGTGTTAAATGTTAAAACTCCAAATTTATTTATTTTGTAGAATGAGTTGTGAACTTATGTCATTTATTTATATTTTGCGGTTGTTAAGTGATACTTTTGGTTTGATATATGTTTTTTAATTTAGACTTTGAATTTGTTAAAGACTTAAAGTTGTTTATTAGACATACTTAGATTACACATTTTGGTTCCTAACGTGACATTTGTGTAATCTTGGAGTATTGTCTGAAGATAGGATTTAGTAGAAAAATATAATATTAATATGAGACAACTTTGACTCATTGGTGTTAAATGTTAAAACTCCAAATTTATTTATTTTGTAGAATGAGTTGTGAACTTATGTCATTTATTTATATTTTGCGGTTGTTAAGTGATACTTTTGGTTTGATATATGTTTTTTAATTTACACTTTGAATTTGTTAAAGACTTAAAGTTGTTTATTTATATGAATTTTGAGTACATTATAAATATTGATTATAAATTTGAGCTACCTATTTGGAATTTTTTTTTGTTATAGGTTTATATATATATAAATATAAGTAGGTATGTCCGGTTTAACCGGCATGCGGTTTAATTACTGAACCACTGATTGAACCACTGTACCACTATACCAGTATCCTGACCGGTTTGGTAACCAGTACGGTTTTAATAACACTGGACTCAACTGAAAATTCTTAATAGTTAAGATTACCTTAAATTGTCGATAGGAAATTTTCAAGAAGAAATGAAACAGTTGGAGAATTCTCTTTGGTGCAGTGTACATGTGTCTAAAGAAACTTATTCTATCTCTCCCTCTTGTGTTCTTTTCTAAATGAAAAATGGGATGTGTTTTTTCCCAAACACAGTGCAACGTAAGAGAGAGGAAAATTGTTTCCTTCATTGCTAGTGTGTAATATCTAAAAAGACAATTTTGTTGTTTTTGTATAAATGTTCTCTTCCTTGCTTGCCATACTTACATAGAAAAGAGTTTTGTGAGTAACAAATCTTAGTTTTAGAGTATTCTGTTTTCTGTTCCATTGATTCAAAGAGTTGATAACAAATATTGATCTCTGCGTAGAGTCTTTATATTTTTAAAGAATAAGATTCAGGAACTACAATCAATATGTATTTTATATGCAGTGTTTACGGTATATATAATTTTAGACACAAATAAATCCATGTTTATTCCACTGTGTTACGAACCCCATAAAATTTCTTTCACAATCTATCCTAAGTTTCCCATAGTCCCCTCTTAACATTAAAGAACAAGTGCCCAGGCACGCTAAACTAAATGCCTATTATAAAGACAGCATATTGCACGGATATTCAACCATTATCGCCTTATCTAACTTAGTGCCAAGTGAACAGCTCATTCACAACTGGGTACTCACTTATAGCCAAAATGTCCTCAATTTTATAAAGGGTACCCTCTCTCTTGATTTTCCTTCACTATAATTACCGTTGAATATTTCAATTCGAATAAAAAACTTATTGATGTTGTCACGTGTTCTTTAGGAAAGAGTATGATGTGAAAACAATATATTTGGATTTATCTTAGTTGGAATCGTTTTGAATTAGGATGAGTTGGGGTTGGAATCAGGGACCACGGTGAGTAAGTACATAAAAAATATATTGTAACATTTAAGTAAATATTTATTGAAGGTATATTTATAGAAGGTGTTCCACCCTGGACAAATCTGGGTTATTCCAAGTTCACCCCGGACATATAACCAAACTGAGCATTCCTTTTTCATCCGCTAGGGGTTGAACCCACTATAAGTACCATTAATATTTCTGACTCGCAATTAATTCATTTTTGACCAACCATTAATGTATATCTGACTCGTCATTAATGCATATATTATTTATCATTAATGTAGTTGACTCGTCATTAATGTGTCCCTGACATTCTACCTACCACGCTGCCTGCAAGTTCTACCTACCCCGATAGATCGACAAGTTGCAGATCTACAAAGTGATTAAGGACAACCCGACATACCCTTGTTGTACCCACCAAGTACTGGCCAATGGACGGACGTCACGTCAACCACTTCAAACTCTATAAATAGGAGACCTCAACACATGAAGTATAATAATATTCGTTCTCTCATTTATTGCTTACATTCATTGTTTTTGCTCTAACTTCTCTCTTATTTACTCTCATTATCTCTTTAGAAAACCACATACTGACTTGATTGTCGGAGAACTTTTTCAGGTACTTCCCACAGCAGGTCCAGACAATACTCAGCCAATGCTCCTAATCACTGTAACTCAACCAGGTATTCGACTTCGACCATACCCGATCAACACAAAAGAACATAAGGTAAAAGAGCTAGAGTGATATTATGATATCGTTCTGCCCAATTAGTCAATTGATGTGGCATACATAATCTGTGACCTATATGATTCCTAAGCTTTTATATGAGGGTCTTCTCTCATAAGTTTCCTTGTAGGTTGGATCTTAGAATTTTTTGGCAGGAAAAGTCGGTATTTTTTAGCCGAGTAGAGATATTCTCCATTAATGGAGAGATAAGTGTTACATATTAACACACAAAATGTAATATGTAATAACACTTTTAGCCTTTTGTTTACCATAAAATCATCTTTTTGCTATTGAAAATGTGAGTAAAAACAATCACTTGTCTCTCCATTAATAGAGAGTATATTTGTTCCTTTGAGCCATGATTTCTACTTTATGTGTCTAAGTTCTATTGTGTTGTTTAGCCCGTTGAGCAATTTGGTCACTCAAGACTAATCTAATACACACTGAGCTTGTGGCATGAAACACTGACATTCAATACAAAGTAATATAAATTTTGTCTAATTTGTCTTTTATATAATTATAGTTATTCATTTTACTCATTGTATATTTTATTAATTAATAAGGATAAATTTGTAAAAATAAACTTAAAAACTAACACCGTACTAATTAACCTTTAACAAAAAGAATTCTCATTTTCACTCTCAAAGGACAAAAATGAAGATTGGTACATTTATTAAGAAATTTATTCTTTTTTCATAAGGTCGTGAGTTTAAATTTTACTGACAATATATTAACATCGGTAATGAGTAATCTATAAGCATTCTATGTGTTCACATAATCGTGATGACTATCAAACCGTAATGAGCTATCTAGACCTAACTTATCTAGATTTTTTCATAAAAAAACCACTTCATAATCTAAATAAATGGATTACTTAGTAATTTAATATTTTGTGTGACTTGATATGTTCCACTTATCATTAAAATATGAATTGACACAAAATAGAAAACATCAAACTTTTACATACAATAATATACACATTAATTTCTATTCACAATAAAATATTTTAAGTTCTTTTTTATTTTATGAAAAGGTACCTTAAATTCTTTTTAAAAAAAGAGTGCGCTATTAAAATAATTTTTATCATCATTGATTACAAATTAGTGGATTGTATTTTCTTAATTAACAAAATCAAATTATATGTAGAGAAAAAAAATATGACTTTTTACACGTCATTGATTCATTCATAATTCATATTTGATTATCTTTAGCTTTTAAATATAAATACAAATAAATAATATTATTATTTGTATATAAATTTATATTGTCGGTTTATAAATATTAAATTATTGTATATAGAGATAGTAAAATTTAAAAAAAGAAATGTGCATGAGACTTTTATGTATCACAGTTTGGAAGTGATATATGTATTGAATGTTGTGGAGAGAGTATTCTCATTTGAACTTGTAACATCTACATTGTTAAACGATATTATCATAATGTCAAGCCTTGGGTGTTATAAATAAAATAACTAATTTAATAGTAAACGAGAATTGTATATCATCATTACATGACATTTGAAGCAAATTGTGAATACAAAATATCACTTGGAAATGAGATATTTGTATTTGGTAGAAGAATTGAAGGAAAAAAGAAACCTAGAAAAGTAACATGTTTGTGAATATGAAAATATGTCATTGTCTAATAAATTATTCGTAGGTGTAAAATAAAATAAGTTATTATCTTATACGTCATAAGTTGACTTATTAAATATGGATTTATAAGCTGGTGTGTCAAACACAGCCAATTAACATATTTTTGGTCTATGTATAGCTTATAAGTTAATCAGAAGAATGTTAGCTACTATCTTCACAATATTGATATAAAATCAAAAATCAATAATTTTTTGAAGTATCACATTTAGAAATATTAGAATTAGTTATTCAATGTATACTTACTTATTTTGTTTGCACTCACTAGGCTAATTTTTCTTCTTCAATCCATTACAAATATATTAAGTTATTTAGTATTTTTTTTTTCTTGACCTGTGTTATGCATATTTAAATATTTTTTAGGACAAGGAAATATATTTTTTAAGGTTAATTAAAAAAATACTTAATTATTAATTTTTTTATTTATATATATTTTTCAATCAATCACATGACAACTTCTGAGATAATAAATACATATTCTAATTGAACAATGATCTTCTCTAATATTAGAAGTGATGTTTTTAGTCTTAATTTAAAGAATAAAAATATCATTACAAAATATAAGTAGCAGAATATAATACTAATTATATCTTGATTTTTATTTTTGCCTTTCTTTTCGCATTACTTCTATCTCTAGTATGGGAAGGAGGATTAAAGAGGCTAGTGTGTCTCATTCTAATAATGCTCTCTATCCCATTTTAGAGACTCCAACTCCTCTACATAACTAGTTCGTGTAACTAGGGTAGCCTTTTAGAGTTGGTATCAATAACTCACCCAACAAACTCCCAACGTTCTTCTTCTTGGGACAACCAAACCAAAACCACCACCATGGCAGACTATGACACCCACCACCACCACCAACAACAACAAACCCTTTCAAAAGAGACAGCTTTCCAAGCCTTAAACACAATCATCCAACTCCATTTTGAGAAAACCCTTGAAAAGAAAAGAGCCATTGACCTTCAAAAGAAGGAGCTTCACAAACTCTTTCAGATTTTCTTCATCTTCCTTACCCTCATCTTCTTTTCACAATCCAACTCACCACGCCTTCAGTGCCGCCATTGTTGGATCCCCATCACCCTTCTCTCCATGGCACACCTCATCTTCTATGTCTCAGTGGCACAGACACTGAGGTGCATCAATGGGTTCAAGTATCAGAGGAGGTGCCACAAGCTCACACTTGGTTTGGCTACAGAGAAGCTTAGAGAGATGAAGATGAGGTTGAGTAATAACAGTGAATATAATGGGGTTGTTGTTGGTGATGAAGAGTTTGAGATTCATTATCAGGAACCACCTGAGAGTTACTTTGGTAAGTTTAAGAGGAATTGGGCTCTTCATTTTGGGTTCTTGATCTTGATCTATGCTTTTATGGTCTCTTCATCTGTTGTTCTCTTATGTTTTTAGGTAATTACTTTTTAGTTAAATGATTCTAGTTCATATGTGCTAAGATCTGTTGTTAGATATGAACTTGTATGATTGAATTCATTTCCATTTCAATGTCAATTATTCCAAAAAGATATTCTCATCCCTTCTGTTCTATGATTCTATCACATGTATAATTCATTTATTTTTGGGTTTTGTTAGTCATTTTCCAATGAAGGGTTATATGGCTAATGCCAGTGAAACAAGCCTACTCCTATAGTTGAGTATATTTTGTAGGAGTCTATCTTGTGTTTGGAAAGAATGCATACTTGAAAGCAATAACATTGAAGGTTCTAGTTCAGCTTCAACCAATTAGATGGAATGGTTTATCTAATAAATCTAGCTAGTTGCCATGGATTATCAGATTTTATCCAATAAATCAATTTCTCATGAACATTACTTACATGACCACTTTTGTTGCTTTGACTCGTGGTCAAACAACACCTTTTCTGTGCTTAGATCTTCGCAAAAAGGATGCAGGAAATAATGATTAATAGATTCAAGGTATGCTTTCTATTATGAATGGAAAGGAAAGGAGAAAAGGGAAAAAATAAAACACAAAAAAGATAGAAAATGAGGATAATAAAAGAATTATCTCTACGCATGAAAATATAAAATAAAAAATCACTTTTCTATAAAAGCTAAAAATCATTTCAACTTTCATTATATAAGATTTAAGTCCGAATGACGTGCGATAGTTTCGTTTGGTGTTAAAGTGTTGAGGATTTTTTCTAAAAAATTGAAAAATCTCACGTTGATTGTAGATGATCTTTTTTTTGGTATATTGTTTTTTTTGGGTACATAGGGTAGATGATCTTGTCACCATCCACTTGGAGCTCATAATTAAATTTTGCGTAAAATAATGACCGTTTCTCTACTAAACAATGACCACACCACCCTTCACTTTTCTTATGTCAGAGTGAACACTTCTTGACTTTATTGTGAATAATGACTAACAATGTGGGTCAAGATTCTCTCCTGAATTAGATAGAAAGTGCATAACAAGAGAAAAGGAAAAAAGAACATGATAACACACTTGACTGTAATGAGTTTGAAGATTTATGATTTTTTAATTTAAAACTATACCATTTCTTTTTTTTGAAAAACAAGTATTACGGTCTTATCAAGTATTGGACCTTGCAAATACTGAAAAAGATCTGGATTAGACCATTTACTCCTTTAAATGTAATGTCCTTAAGTGGAAAAAGGAAAACAAGAAGAAATAATTCTTTTCCTAACAATGTTGTTAGGATACGAGATCTAGACGTTATTTGAAGAAGTGGTTTTTAGGATTTAACCCATTATCTATCTTCATAATATAAATAATCTTATCATTGCATTGATAGTAAGAACACATAGTAGCAATTGAATTTAATGGTACATCATTGACTAGCTCTGACGGCGATCATCTTAACTGTCTTAGAAGCTTTAACAAGCCACATTGTCACACCACCTAAGCCTGGGAGAGAGCATTGCATAATGACTTGTATGCATTTACACCGAACTTTTCCTTCAGCCATTGCCTGGTATCAAGCAGGGATAAGCAAACATGTTACCAAATAGCACGTTTCCAAAAAGATGAAGAGAGAAAAGGAATGAGAAAAAACAAGTATAGCAAAACACAAAAACCATTTGTTGGTTGTTCAATTTTCATTAATATTGGTAGATGGTATATAAGCCCATTTTCACATTAATTGGCAACCACTGTTGTGATTGCAGATTATTCATGAAGGGGGTCTATGCAAATGTTAGTTCAAGATGTTTCACACTTTACACCTACTCCCATAGGATGGTTTGAAGATGATAATTTGAGTCTAGAGTGGCTGGCTTCTGAACCAACATATTCCGCAGCATTTTGCAGACAGACAGAACATAACGAAATTGAGTGTCTTGCTCTGCTCTCTTTGGTTCTACTAAGAGGTGGAACCAAAATATGTCACTTGTTAACCATATGTTCTATTCTTTTGTGGATGAACGGTTTAGTCGGACCGGAGATCCGGGCAAGAATTCTTCTAGAATCTGGATGGAGGTTGACTTGGATCCGCTGGTAGAGGTATCTGAAAAGATTCTCCGACGATCAAGTCAGTAAGACTGGAGATGTAATGCTCGGAAGCAATAAATGAGAGGTAAGAAGTAAGTAGATAGTAATAATGACAAGTGATGAAAAATAATTGATACTTCCTGTTGGGGAGACCCTCTTTATAATGGTTGAGGTGGATGACGTGGCTCTAGATGGTACTGTTAGCATGACCAACCATCCTGGCCTGTCGGTGGCTGCTTTCCCCACGTCAAACAGCTTTAGCAGGATCGTACTCTATGAATAGTTGACTTATAACTTGTATCAGGTCTGGTAGCCGTATTGCATGCATGTTCTTGTCGTGTTGGCATAGGGGGTAGGTGAGATTGTAGGTGTTGTGGTAGTGTGTTGTTGGCAGCGTGACAAGTAGAATGTTAGGGTAGTGGTCCTAGAGGTCGCCTACCATGTACGGGCAATTGTAAGGCATGCAGTTAAGCTCTTTGTTCGACCATACACGACTCTTGGTCGGCTAGAAAATAGGCCACCCCAGATAGCGGAGAGGTCCGAATAACCGGGATGGAACAATTGCCCCCAGTTTAGTGGCATGCTCGGTAGGCGAGTATTATGATAGACTCTAGGCATATTAGTAGGATGTTGATGGCCTTCTAGACTATGTGACACGTGGTTGGTCGTTAGTGTTCTTGGGTATTGGACTGTTTTGTGGCACAAAGTACTTGAGTGTGGCTTATCTGTTCATTTTTTGCTACGCTTTGCTTTGGTTCTTGGGACGCCGTTAGATTGCACTCGAGTGCTTTTTCAATGGATAGGATGCATTTTGAAATGGGTTGTAAGAGTTGACCTTAGCCCAAATTCATCTATAAATAGGGGGATTCCCCTTCATTCCCTTCACTTTGCTTTCTGAACTCCCTGTTGCCGAACGCACTCTACTATCAATCAACTTAGTCTTCTTTCAGCTCCTTTCAGTCTTCTTCTTAGGTAACTTCCTTTCCTTTATACTTTCATAGTCATGGTCCTCATCACCGACCTAGAGTCTAGCTCTGATAAGGTGGTGGTCTTGTCTAGGCCTCCACCCAATTTTGTTTCACGGTCGCCTCGTCCCACGAATCATCTTGCCCGGAGAAGGGCAAGCAATTTGACACTCTCAAGCTTGCTAGCCCATTAGAGGGGGAGAATGGTAGGAAGGGGAGTCGTAGGTTTCGATCAGGGAACTTTTCTAGAGAAGTGGCATCTAGTCATAGATATGGAATCCAGTTCGGAGTCTGAGGCTTCTTTTGGTGACATGTTGTTGATGTCAAGAACATATATTGGAAGGGCGAATAAGTTTCTGATCCCGAGGGTCTAGATGGCCCTAACTCGCGCTATTGGTAGGTTGATCAGAAAGTGTTGGGCACCGTGAGCAACTTTCCAAAGGATGTGACACCAAAAGTTGTCGTGTTGGCATGTACGTTAATCTGCATCCTACTACAAGCCCCCTCCTTTAAAGAACGATTTTGGCAGGACCTTTATTTGGACTGGAGGGGGGATAAGTACAGCTTCAATATGTATGACTACTATACGAAGAAGATCGGGCTAAAAATCCATCTAGACAAGTGGTATGTGGGTGTGCTAAATCATCTGTTGGTCTCCCATTCCCAGTTGCGTCCGAACACCTAGGGATTCATCCGAGCGTTCGACCTCTACTGCAAGGTGATGAAATTCATTTGCACGATTCCCTTTTTCTTTTGGATGTTCCGGGTGACCCACATCACCAATCCGAATGAAGAGAAGATTGATCATTGCAGGTGGACTTGTCTTCAATCAAAGAACAAGCATGCCTTGTTCCACCCCTATGACTCCTCCGCTAAGAACTGGAAGGCTAGGTTTTACCGGGTCAAGATCTGGGGAGCACCCCATCAGTGGGCTTACAACCCCCGAGGAGAGCGCCGTTCCCAGTTATCTTTGGAATGGTAACCTCCATCAGAAGTCGGCTAAGAAGTTCAACTATGACTTCAAAAGCCTCGAGGGGCTGGAGATTGAGGCGACCCATGTAATGTTAGGTTGAGTTGAAAGTGGTTTCGTGTTGTCTTGCTCCAACCTATCCAAAGGCTGCTCAAGATTCTTAGGTTGAAAGTGGTTTCGGATGAGCGAGGGCAGGCTTCTCAGGACTCTCGCAACCAAGCCCAAGGGGAGGTTGCCCAGTGGACTGAGGAGGTGGACGCTCTCCAACTGGATTGGGACAGGCTGGTCGAGGAGCGAGATACTATCTTCAGCCTTACGATAGATGCTGCCTACATTGCATGCCTTTGCACAGGTCAGCTTGGTGCATTCAGATGGGGACTAGTCCTGGACGCAGATTGATGCCTATGTTCAGGACGGGGAATTGCTAATGGATGAAGGCGATAACGTCGTCAAGCTTCCAGTTCCGGGAAAAGGGGAAGGCATGAGTGCCATGTAATAGCTTATGATAGTGTATCCCTAAATTTTATAAGGATTTGGTTGTCCTTTAATCTGAGTTGCATTGTTTCTTTCTAAATTGTTTGATAATATAACTGGAACCGTTAATGCATTGACCAGAACTGGCATGTTAATAATAACCTGAAATTGAAGGTAATCATAACCAAATTTGGTTTCTAAATTAATTGTTTGAGACTAAATATTCGTAATGCGAGACCACGATACCCAACATGTTCTAAGGTGTGGGCTCGACCGAGAGTAATTCAAAGAGCTCAGATATAAATGTGATGCCTTCGAATTAAAGATAAGCTTGTGCATAACAATAATCAGGAATGTGGCCAAGGTAGCTTTGGTCGGAACTAATGACAACTAGAACAAATGAATCATGAATTTCAACAAGTTGACCTTGGCCGGAAAATATCCAAGGAATTTTGAAGAGATAACCCTGACCGATTGATGAGCAATATATTACATACTATTCATAACCTTAATTTAACATGATTAATGTTTCTTGGTGCCTAATTGACTTTGTTTGACATGGTTTAGTGTTTTAGACTTTATTAGACTAATATTCCTATAATGAGTTAATTTGGGATCATTTAGCCTAATTAAATCTATTATCATTTTCAGATCATATTTGGCATCAAAGACATTTTGGGCATTACAGAAGGCAAAGATATGTGTTGAAGTGAAGATTGTGTTTTAGGAGTTTTTAATTGTAATTTTGTTTTGGGCCCATTGCTTAGAGCCATTTCGGTTTTACCCATTTACTTAGAGAGGGAAAACTGAATTCCATCTATCACTTTACATTTCCCTCATTTTGAAACATAAGGCATTTTTTCGTTTTCCCTCTTTTGGCTCTGCTAAGGTTTCACTTCTTCTTCATTTTCATTTTCAGTTTGTTCTTCCATTGCCATGGAAGGCTAAATTTCTAGACTTAATTCTTTTGGTAATGTATCACAACTCTTGAGGTTTTATTATTAATGTATTTTCGGTTTCTTTACTATTAATTTCTCTATCCTATTTCTGAATGTGGTTTGCTTAATCCCATTGTTTAGAAACTGGTTTGTGAGTTTATCCTCGTTTAGTTGATTTACTCTCTAGTGCATGAACGCTTAGTTAGTGTGAATTATTTAATGTTCCATGCTTATGCTGATTTTGCTTAGTCAAAGTTTAGGTTGTATTGATTCTCAACAAATTCGGAAGTTAATGGTTTGAATCTGAAAATAATCTTTTGAAACCGAGGATTGAGTTGTGAACAAACGAACCAAAAGGATTTAGCCGTTTTATTACATTGCTTAACTATTGTTTCTGAATTTGATTTATGTTCATACCATCCAACAACAAAAATCCCATTATGTGTGTGAGTATAAGGTATTTGAAGCTTTGCTTGAAAGATAATCCTTGGAAAACGACCTCGGAGTCACTTCCTAGTACTACAGTTTTTAATTGTTATATTATTTGCATCAGGTACGGCCTCAATCAAATTTGTCGCTGCTGCTGGGGATTATCAGTTCTTGTCAAAGGTTCTTAGTATAGTTTATTGTGTGCCTTAGAATAACCATTATGTTTGGGTTTCAAAAACTGCATGTTCTATTCAATGTTGGTTGTTTGTTGTCTTGTTTAGCCATTTGCATGTTGGTTGATTCAGGTGTATGTTGGTTAATATAGTTGTGGTTGGAATTTTTGCATGAAACTTTGTTTCTATACTTCTTTCATTACATATTGAATGTTGGATGCACCATAGTCAGTCACCTTGTTGTTGGTTGTCAGATACAAACTAGTAGTGACTAGTTTTATTATTGATTTTCTATTTTTGGCATAACTTTGGAACTGTTAATTGGAATTGGAAATATTACATATACATTTGGGGTAGAAAAATCGAAGGTTGATGTGTATGACATGGTTGTAGAGGGTACTGTTGATATGGTCGACCATTCTGGCATGCTAGGGGATGCTTTCCCCATGTCAAGCGACTTTGATAGGGTCGTACTTTGTGCATAGTTGACTTATAGCTTGCATCAGGTTTGACAGTCGTATTACAGGCCAGTTCTTGTCGTGTTGGCAGAGGGGGTGGGTGAGATTGCAGGTGTCATGGCAGTATATTATTGGTGGCGTGACAGGTGGGATGTCAGGGTAGTGGTTCCAGAGGTTGCCCACCATATATGGACAATTGTAAGACATGCCATTGAGCTCTTTGTCCGACCATACCCGGCTCTTAGTCGGCTAGTGAAGAGGCCACCCCGGGTAGCGGAGAGGTCCGGATAACCAGGATGGAACAATTTTGTTTATGAAATATGTTGTTACTTTAAACTTTTATGAGTCTTTAATGGTTCATAAGAAACTTTTAATTAAGACATTGGTCATTATGATATTCATATGTGATAAATGAACAGATTGAAGAATGCCTAGTTCCATTTCAGTTTCTCTTCTACTGCACTTTCTAGTCACATTTCTTTTCAGCTCTCTGTCTTTCCTTTATAAATTCCTTGATAATTAGGAACTGGGTTTTCTTCATTTTCTATATAGCACTGCACTTTCCTTACTCAACTACTAATGTTTTTCTAATTCTCATTGTGTTTCTACTAATAAGATAGCAAAGAATGGTATACCTTTTGTTTTTTTTTCAATGCATAAGTAACACTATCATGGAAACTATTCACAAGGTGAGAGAGGATGGAGTTAGCAACATACTCTCACTAGTTTGATTCATTAATTGTCAACCAACATTATGTTAGGTACTTTCATTCAAATTAGTAACTCTCAAGAACATGAACCACTTAGATTATTAGATTAATCTAGCAAAATGTACAACAAAACCAATTTATTTGTTCCTTTTTTTTTCCCATGCTACCAATGTTCCCTTGTTGTCTTCCAATTCTATGTTCGGGACATGTATTTAAGACGCAGATATGCCAAACAAATATTTCAAACTCACCTGGTAACCGGAACTTACAACAATAAAACGGGTGATCAGCAGTTTGTAATGTATGTATAATGCCAGGTACAAGAAGTTGTAGCAATTGGGAACCCTGAGGCACTTACGCATTTTAACATCTTCAATTTTTAATGGACCTGTTGGAGGCAGACCAACGATAGTTCTATCAGAACTTGATCCTACATCACATTAATAATCATTAGACTCAATGTGACGTGCAATTTTCCACTTGTTTGTCCTACTAGAATGTTGCTTCCATTCAAACTCAGATGTTGAGTTTTCAGAACAAAATCCACTCATATTCCTCAGTGAAAGCATTTGATCAGACACGAAAATCCAAGATGGCATTACAAAACATCTTAATTTACTTCACTCAAATGATCTACTAGTCTTTAATCTACAAAGAATAAGTTGTAATGACTGCAATGTTACAAATGTGCAATTTGTCTAAACTTAACTGTAAAGCTATCTATAATTCTGGAAGTGTGCACGTTCCTTACTTCCAGAATATCCATTAAAGTTAATTGAGTGGAATACATATGTTTCCCGAGATTTGTAATATTACAAATATTTCCTAAGAGCGACCATCTTTTCAAATTGAAACTTGAAACAAGAGGTTTTAGTAATTTCTCCCACTGCCAAGGGACGTATACGCATTTTCTCAACATGATTTACTACCAGGCACTCAACTTATCTTCTGAAATATAAATTTTCATACATACACACATATGATCGAGGGCATGCGAGTTATGAAGAAAAAAGAACTTCCAAACTATATATATGAACTAAAAAAGAAATCTCTTTTGTGCCTTTCCACCAAACCGCTTACCATTTTATCTCCCAACATACCCCTTCCACAAAAGCCTACTAGACCAGGCGAAATGTCGAAATGTTACATTTAACACATTTCAATATTTACTAGATGGTTTTTGGTCCATAACAACCAAAGAGAAGTTGGACCCTGCTTCTAATATCATGTTAATGTTCTATCTAAAAACTAATTGCCAATAAAAACAATAGTCCAACATGTATCTGTTGGGTTTGGGCTCCCTTCCTATGTGGAGAAAGACCTAGTTGCGAAAAGCCCACTTATCTCACTTAATCTAATAGATAGGGGTCAGATGTGGTAAGGGAGTGTAGGAAATTTATGCAAAAAGAGGCAATTGAAAAGTGTGAGAGAGGATAAGAAAACTCAACCCGTAGGAACTCCGAGCAGCCGTGGGAAATTCGTGACTGCGTCTTCGTTCACCGTTGGATCGGGCTGAAATTTGGATAGAAAGTTCACAACTTATAGTACTTCATTCTGAATGGTTAGATCGGTGAGACGATATCCGAGGTGGTAGAAATAGAGTTGTTACAGCAATTGTGTTACTGACTTTTCTTGTTTTTCTTGTTCTCATTTTCAAGCTTGTTGCTCTATTGTAAGCTGTATTGTTGAGCATGTTTTGTGCTGTATTTTGGAGACACTCTTGCATTCATATTTTGATTATAGTGGAGCTTCATTGACTGGCTTGTGCCCGTGGTTTTTACTTCTCACTTTGGAAAGGTTTTCTACGTTAAAATTTTGGTGTTCCTTGTGTGTTACTGCATTATTTGATATTGCTCCTCATAGATTCTAGAAAATTGGGGAAATTATTATCCGCTGCATATACTCTGTTAGAGTTTATATTGTTATTGTGTTGAATTTCTCATCAGAGTGGCATCAGAGCTCTTTGGGGTTTGAGGTTATTTGACTTGCTTGAATTATGGAGGAAAATACACATAGAATGATGTGTTTGAATGACACTAACTATCACTTGTGGAAAGGAAAAATGAAAGATTTATTATTTGTGAAGAATTTGCATATACATGTGTTTGCTACTGAAAAGCCAGAGTGTAAGTCTGATGAAGATTGGTGTTTTCAACATCAACAAGTTTATGGTTTCATTCAGCAATATGTAGAAGACAATGTCTACAATCACATTAATAATGAGGAAAATGCAAAATATTTATAGAATAAAATTGAATCCTTGTATCCTTCTAAACCAGGGAATAATAAATTATACTTGTTGAATTCCTTGATGAATTTGAGGTACAAGGACTGACCTTCTATTTCAGATCACTTGAATGATTTTCAAGAGGTCCTTGATCAATTATCAGGAATGGGTATCCAGTTTGATAATAAAGTATTGGGACTATGGCTATTCAGGAATGGGTATCAAGTTTGATGATGAAGTGTTGGGACTATGGCTACCGATAGGTATCGAGTTTCAATTACAAATTCAGTCTCCGATGGTATTGTCTCTTTGGAGAGTATAAAAGGAAGTATTCTTAATGAGGAGATGAGAAAGAAGACACATGGTACTTCATCTAATTCTAAGGTGTTTGTCACTGAAAATAGGGGAGAAGTCATAGAAAGGAACTGAAAGGTGATAGAGAAAAGGGAAGAAGTAAGTCCAAGTCCAGATGCAAGAATGTGGAATGTAACAAAGCAGGTCACATACAGAAGAATTGTTTTCAATGGAAAAGGGAGAATAAAGACAAGAAGGGAAAACAGAACGAGAAGAATCATGGTAATGATGATCATGTTACTACTACTACTTGTGATGATCTTATTATTCTTCGTGATCGTGATTTGGTTAATCTTGTATCAGATGAGAATATGTGGATAATTGATAGTGGTGCTACACTGCATGTTACACCAAGGAAGGAGTTCTTCACATCTTACACTTCTAGTAATTTTGGAGTGTTGAAGATGGGTAATGATGGTGTGTCAAAGGTAGTTGGTATTGGTGATATTTGTTTGCATACCAAAATGGGAGTGCAGTTGTTGCTTAGAGGAGTTAAACATGCTCCAGACGTTCGTTTCAATTTGATCTATGTGCATATGCTTGATGGTGGTGGTTATGATAATCACTTTCGTTCTGGAAAATGGAAACTCACTAGAGGTAACTTGGTTGTGGCCAGATGGGAGAAAATTTCTAAACTCTATTGGACAAAAGCTTTGGTTGCTAAAGAAAGTGTGAATGCCATGGATATGGAAGCTTCTTTGTGGCACCACAGACTCAACCATATCAGTGAAAAGGGTTGAATTGTTTAGCCAAAAAGGACGTACTTCCAGGATTGAAGAGTGTAGAGTTAGAGAAATGTTCTCATTGCATGGATGGTAAGCAGACCAGAGTATCCTTTAAGAAGCATCCCCCTTCAAGGAAGTTGCTTGAACTGGTGCATTCTGATGTTTGTGGTCCATTGAAGGTAAAGTCATTTGGTGGTGCACTTTACTTTGTTACTTTTCATGATGATTGTTCAAGGAAGCTTTAGGTCTATGCTTTGAAGACAAATGACCAAGTGCTTGAAAACTTCAAACAATTCCATATTTTGGTTGAGAGACATTCTAACAAGAAGCTGAAATACATTCGTACTGATAACGCTGGTGAGTATTGTGGACTGTTTGACATTTATTGCAAGTAGCAAGGTATTAGACATGAAAAGACTCCTCCTAAAACTCCTCAGCTTAATGGCTTAGCGGAGAGGATGACCAGAACTTTGGTTGAAAGAGTTAGGTGCATGCTTTGTGAAGCAAAATTACCTAAACATTTTTGGGGTGAGGCTTTGTACACGACAATGCATGTTATTAATCTTAGTCCTGCAGTTGCTCTGAATGTTGAGGTGCTAGACAAGATTTAGTTTGGCAAGAATGTCAGGTATGATCATTTGTGAGTCTTCGATTGCAAGACATTTGTGCATGTTCCAAAGGATGAAAGGTCCAAATTGGATGCGAAGGCACGACAATGCATCTTTATCGGTTATGGTGAAGATGAATTTGGCTACAAGTTATATGATCATGTTGAGAAAAAGGTCGTTAGAAGTCGTGATATGAAGTTCATGGAAGATCAAACTATTGAAGACATTGATAAGATGAAGAAGACTACACCCGAGGAAGATAGTAGATTGTCTGATATTCATCCATTTTGGACGCCTATACATGATTTGGATAAAGTTGAGAATAACGTTCAAAATGGTGAGCAACATGATTATGTTGGTGATCAACAACTTGGAGATGGTTTAGATTTTCCTATTGATATTGGTGAAGATGAACATAACATGCCAAAAGATGAAAATCTTGTTGACGGTGATTTTACCATCTTGTTATTTTATGTTGATGACATGCTTATTGTTGGGAAAAATATTTCCATGATATACAGGTTAAATAAGCAACTAGGCAAGTCATTTGCCATGAAAGAAATGAGAGTTTCTAAGCAGATTCTTGGTATAAGAATCATGCGAGATAGGCAAGAAAAGAAACTTTGGATGTCACAGGAACACTATATTAAGAGAGTGTTACAGAAGTTTCAGATGGAAAATGCTAAGGCAGTAAGCACTCCTCTTGCTACTCATTTTAAGTTGAGTGATAAACAGTATCCTTCAAATGAAGCTGAAAAATCATATATGCAACGAGTTCCTTATGCATCTGCTGTGGGAAGTTTGATGTATGCAATGGTGTGTACAAGACCAGATATTGCATATGATGTTGGTATAGTTAGTAGATTTCTGTCAAATCCAGGTAGAGAGCATTGGAATGCTGTGAAATGGATTTTGAGGTATCTTTGTGGTACTGCTAATCTGAGGCTTTGTTTTGGAGGTGATAAACCTACTCTTGTGGGTTATACTGATTCTGATATGGCTGGAGACATTGATTCTAGAAAGTCCACTTCAGGTTACTTGATTAAGTTTGCAGGGGGAGCTGTAGCATGGCAATCCAGGTTGCAAAAGTGTGTTGCATTGTCTACTACTGAGGCAGAGTTCATTGCTATTACAGAAGCATGCAAAGAGTTGCTTTGGATGAAGAAATTATTGCAGGAGCTTGGTTTTGTCCAAGACAAATACTTGTTATTTTGTGGTAGCCAAAGTGTCATTCATCTTGGGAAGAATTCAACTTTTCATTCTAGGTCCAAACACATTGATGTGAGGTATCATTGGATACGTGATGTTTAAGATGCTAGGTTGTTGGAATTGGCTAAGGTTCATACAGATGATAATGGTGCTGATATGATGACTAAGGTCTTATCAAGGTGGAAATTTGAAACTTGTTGTGAGATCGCCGGTTTGGCGATTCTCTCCATATAGTAGTTAGGGTGAGATATATTGGGTTTGGGCTCCCTTCCTATATGGAGAAAGACCCATTTGGGAAAAGCCCACTTGTCCAACTTAATCTAATAGATAGGGGTCAAATGTGGTTAGGAGGTGTAGGCAATTTATGCAAAAAGATGCCATTGAGAATTGTGAGAGAAGATAAGAAAACGCAACTCGTTGGAACTCCGAGCAGCCGTGGGAAATTCGCGACTGTGTCTTCGTTCACCGTTGGATCGGGCTGAAATTTGGATAGAAGGTTCACAACTTATAGTACTTCATTCTGAACTGTTGGATCGGTGAGACGAGGTCCGAAGTGGTAGAAATCGAGCTCTTACAACAGTTGTGTTACTAGTTTTTCTTGTTCTCATTTTCAAGTTTGTTGCACTATTGTATGCCGTATTGTTGAGCACGTTTTGTGCTGTATTTTGGAGACACTATTGAATTCCAATTTTGATTATAGTGGAGCTTGATTGACTGGCTTGTGCCCATGGTTTTTACATCTCACTTTGGGAAGGTTTTCCACGTTAAAATGTTGGTGTCCCTTGTGTGTTACTGCATTATTTGATATTGCTCCTCATAGATTCTAGAAAGTTGGGGAAATTATTATCCGCTGTATATACTCTGTTAGAATTTACATTGTTATTGTGTTAAATTTTCCATCAGTATCTAAACCATGCCTAAGAGAATGAGGCAGATAATGTAAGATTTACTTCCCAACGAAGACTTTGGTTGACTTTTATTGGAATGGATATCTGAATGATTATCTGATCTCCATACCAGTTGGAGTTTCCTTCAAAATTTTCATTTTGTATCTTTGTCCTAGGAGAAAGTGCATAACATACCAAAATAATGTCATTGCAAATTGTTGAGAGTTAGCAATTCTAAAGCATACAAATAGAGCACAAGTTGGGGTATTAAGTACAAGCAAAAAGCATTATTCAAATGTATGAAAAAGAATAAGTTGCGTTGGGTCCTTGGATAAAGTTGAATTCATTAGCATCTTTGTTGATGGTGATTTTACCATCCTGTTATTTTATGTTAATGACATGCTTATTGTTGGGAAAAATATTTCCATGATTGACAAGTTAAAGAAGCAACTAGGCAAGTCATTTGCCATGAAAGAAATGAGAGTTTCTAAGCATATTCTTGGTNATTCTTGGTATAAGAATCATGCGAGATAGGCAAGAAAAGAAACTTTGGATGTCACAGGAACACTATATTAAGAGAGTGTTACAGAAGTTTCAGATGGAAAATGCTAAGGCAGTAAGCACTCCTCTTGCTACTCATTTTAAGTTGAGTGATAAACAGTGTCCTTCAAATGAAGCTGAAAAATCATATATGCAACGAGTTCCTTATACATCTGCTGTGGGAAGTTTGATGTATGCAATGGTTTGTACAAGACCAGATATTGCATATGATGTTGGTACATTTAGTAGATTTCTGTCAAATCCAGGTAGAGAGCATTGGAATGCTGTGAAATGGATTTTGAGGTATCTTTGTGGTACTGCTAATCTGAGGCTTTGTTTTGGAGGTGATAAACCTACTCTTGTGGGTTATACTGATTCTGATATGGCTGGAGACATTGATTCTAGAAAGTCCACTTCAGGTTACTTGATTAAGTTTGCAGGGGGAGCTGTAGCATGGCAATCCAGGTTGCAAAAGTGTGTTGCATTGTCTACTACTGAGGCAGAGTTCATTGCTATTACAGAAGCATGCAAAGCGTTGCTTTGGCTGAAGAAATTCTTGCAGGAGCTTGGTTTTGTCCAAGACAAATACTTGTTATTTTGTGGTAGCCAAAGTGTCATTCATCTTGGGAAGAATTCAACTTTTCATTCTAGGTCCAAACACATTGATGTGAGGTATCATTGGATACGTGATGTTTAAGATGCTAGGTTGTTGGAATTGGCTAAGGTTCATACAGATGATAATGGTGCTGATATGATGACTAAGGCCTTATCAAGGTGGAAATTTGAAACTTGTTGTGAGATCGCCGGTTTGGCGATTATCTCCTTATAGTAGTTAGGGTGAGATATATTGGGTTTGGGCTCCCTTCCTATATGGAGAAAGACCCAGTTGGGAAAAGCCCACTTGTCCAACTTAATCTAATAGATAGGGGTCAAATGTGGTTAGGAGGTGTAGGCAATTTATGCAAAAAGATGCCATTGAGAATTGTGAGAGAAGATAAGAAAACGCAACTCGTTGGAACTCCGAGCAGCCGTGGGAAATTCGCGACTGTGTCTTCGTTCACCGTTGGATCGGGCTGAAATTTGGATAGAAGGTTCACAACTTATAGTACTTCATTCTGAACTGTTGGATCGGTGAGACGAGGTCCAAAGTGGTAGAAATCGAGCTCTTACAACAGTTGTGTTACTGGTTTTTCTTGTTCTCATTTTCAAGTTTGTTGCACTATTGTATGCCATATTGTTGAGCACGTTTTGTGCTGTATTTTGGAGACACTATTGAATTCCAATTTTGATTATAGTGGAGCTTGATTGACTGGCTTGTGCCCATGGTTTTTACATCTCACTTTGGGAAGGTTTTCCACGTTAAAATGTTGGTGTCCCTTGTGTGTTACTGCATTATTTGATATTGCTCCTCATAGATTCTAGAAAGTTGGGGAAATTATTATCCGCTGTATATACTCTGTTAGAATTTACATTGTTATTGTGTTAAATTTTCCATCAGTATCTAAACCATGCCTAAGAGAATGAGGCAGATAATGTAAGATTTACTTCCCAACGAAGACTTTGGTTGACTTTTATTGGAATGGATATTTGAATGATTATCTGATCTCCATACCAGTTGGAGTTTCCTTCAAAATTTTCATTTTTTTTCTTTGTCCTAGGAGAAAGTGCATAACATACCAAAATAATGTCATTGAAAAATGTTGAGAGTTAGCAATTCTAAAGCATACAAATAGAGCACAAGTTGGGGTATTAAGTACAAGCAAAAAGCATTATTCAAATGTATGAAAAAGAATAAGTTGCATTGGGTCCTTGGATAAAGTTGAATTCATTAGCATCTTTGTTATTGTTGTGAAGAACATCTTTGCTCCTGACCTTGGCACGGTTTTGATGAAGACACCAACATCACCAAAAAGAAGAAAAGGAAGAATACTTAAGAAGACAATGAAGATTCAAGCTTCAAGATATTCAAGACTTCTGGTCTAAGTCTAAATAGGTACTTCTATCCTATACTCTTGATTATACAATAGTAGTAATGCTCAAACTATTTTTAAAAGAAAATTGAAACACTTTAAAATACTTAAAACAATTTTCAAAAATAGTGTGTAACGGGTTACTTCATCTAAGTAACAGGTTACGAGTGTGAGAAAAGAGTTATCCAACTTAAAACTGATCAGAGTAATCCATTACTGTCTTTAAGTAACAGATTACTAGTGTTAATGAAGTTGAGTAACATATTACTAGTGTTAATGAAGTTGAGTAACAGATTACTCAACTTGATGTAATCGATTACTCTAGGTGAATTTTAAATTCACCGTTGGATAGAACATTTGGCTAATCGATTACTCAATGCTGTAATCGATTACTGAGAGTTGTTGCATCAGATTTTTGAATTCAAAGTGAATGAGTTTCAACCCAAAAGAAATGTTTTCATTCCAATCAATTCCTACCCTTTCAAAGAGACATTTTGGCTGATTGTAAAGCCTATATAAAGGCATTAAAACTCATAATCACAACACACAACTTTCATACAACTATCGACTTTTGCGCCCAGTTCTTAAACTTTCAAAAGACAATTTTTCTGAGTTACTTGAAGTAATTGTTTAAAGTTTTACAAACTTGTTGAGAAATATTACTTAGTATACAAGAGAGTTATTGGATTGCAAGTGATATTACATTTCATACTTGTAAAGGCAATCAAAGCCAGTGTTGTAATTCTTCATTCATTGTAAATACTTTCTTTCACGGGGTGTGATAAGAAAGGGGATAGAGTTACTTGGAAAGGGGTTTTTCAAGGTGATAAGTATTAGTGAGTGTGTAAGGTACATAGAAGTCTCGGGGTGAGATATTGTAATGACAACTCATAATATTTTGTGGAAAATCTCTTGTGCTGCACGAGTACTGGACATAGCCTTCGGTGGACAAGAAGGTGAACCAATATAAAACTTTGGTGTACTCTCTTCTCCCTTTATCTCTTCAATTATTTACTTGGTATTTTCTGAAAATTATTTTCGCTGCTCTTAACTCTTGATATTGCAGAAAAAGTGGCCATAAGTTTTAAGCCAACTAATTCACCCCCCTCTTAGTTGCAATCTCATTCTTACAATTGACACCAGAGCTATTTTTGAGTAAGATATTCTCAAATTTGATCCTATATCAAAGATGGCCTCAAGATCATTCCTAGGAGAAGGTTTTAACATCAATCGCCCTTCAAGCTTTGTTGGAGAGTGTTATGATTTCTAGAAAATCATAATGAGAATCTTCATAGAATCTCAAGACTTGGATATATGGAATGCAATTGAAGAAGGACCATATGAACCCTTCACCATTGTGAACAGTGTAAGAGAAGTAAAGCCCAAATCTTTATGGAATGATGAAGATAAGAAGAAAGTGAAGTATGATCTCAAGACAAAGAACATCCTCACTTCAGTACTTGCCATTGATGAGCTCTTTAAAGTATCAAACTACAAATTTGCGAAAGAAATGTGGGATACTCTAGAGACTACACATGAAGGAATGAATGAGGTAAAAAGATCTAGACTCAACACTCTTTCTCAAGAATACGAAATGTTTCGTATGAAACCAGTAGAGAAGATTCTGGATCTTCAAAAGAGATTTACTCATCTCACAAATCACCTTCTTGCTCTTGGTAAGGTCCTATCAAATAGTGACTTGAACTTGAAAGTTCTAAGATCACTCACCAGAACATGGCAACCTAAGGTAACAGCCATTTCTGAAAAGAAAAGTTTATCAAAAATGTCTTTGGCTGCATTGTTTGGAAAATTGCAGGAACACGAACTAGAACTCAGCCAACTTGACCAACATGAAGAGTATGAGAAGAAAAAGAAGAATATCTCTCTCAAGGCTAGAGTGGAAAAATTCGAATCATGAGAAGATGAATCTGATAAGGAAGAGATGGAAGACATGAGTCTTTTTATGAAGAAATTCAGCAAGTTCCTCAAGAGGAACAAATGTGCTAGAACTGGACAAATAAGGAAATTCACCAAGAACAATGACGACTCCACTTCCAACCAAAATTTCACATGCTTTCAATGTGGCAAGGCTGGTCACATGAAGATGGATTGTCCTAATCTAAAGAACAATTATTTCAAAGGGAAGAATGAAACAAAGAATGGACGAAGAGCCTACATTGCTTGGGAAGACAATGATATTAGTTCCGCCAACAAGCACATCTCTCTTTAATGGCATCTCATCATTTTGATGATGAAGAGGTAAACGATACTCAACTATATTCTTCTGAATTACAAACTCCTTTCAATGACTTGCATGATGAATATGTCAAACTTACTAAAATGTTTCTAAAACAAAAATCTGAATTAGATGCATTTAGAAACAAACCATCATCATCTTCATGTCAAAACTGTAAATAAAGTTTCAACTTTGAGTCTTGAACTTAATAAAATGAACAAGAGTAGTAAAAGTTTGGAAAAGATCATAAGTGATCAGAGACACTCGACAGACCGAAGAGGTCTTGGTTATTCAAAAAGTCATGTTTCTAAGAAACAAAGTGTCCCAACTAAGATAAACTTTGAAAAACAAGATATCCATATTTTTAAATATAGTAAAAATAAATCTAGGATACGTGATCATCAACCCACATGTACATATTGCAAGAACCTTGGACATACACCAAATACATGTAAAATTAGAAAATATGGTGTACCCCTAGGTTATTTTAAATGGGTTGATAAAGGTACTAACTATGTAGGATCAAAAGAATATTGGATACCTAATAAAACTTAAATTGTTTTGTAGGAAAATTTGAGAGTCGCCTGCAACTTATGGTACTTGGTTAGCGGCTGCTCAAAACACATGACGGGCGATATAAATAAGTTCTCTATCCTCACTCCAAGGGACAAAGGATATGTCAATTACGGTGATAACAACAAGGGAAAAATACTTCGAGTTGGTAGAATTGGCAAGCCACCCTAAAAACTGTAGAAGGTGTACTATATGTTGAAGGACTCAAGCACAACCTTCTAAGCATAAGTTAATTATGTGACAAAGGCTTCCATGTGGCAGTCTACCTAGATAAGTGCATCATTAAAAGTAAGAATTCTCAAAACTCTAAAGTTGTTGGTAAAGGGATAAATAATATATATATATATACATATATATTTATTTATTTATATATATATGATTGACATAGATTCATCTTTACCAATAACATGTTTAGTTGCAAATGATAATCATGATGCATGGCTTTGGCATAGGAGAATTGCTCATATAGATATGGACCATTTAAATAAACTTATTAAGAAAGACTTAGTTATTGGTTTACCCAAAATGAAGTTTGTTAAAGACAAACTATGTAGTGCTTGTCAAATGGGTAAACAAACAAAAACCTCTTTCAAACCTAAGCGTATGGTTTCTTCCGATAAACCATTGCAGTTACTACATATGGACTTGTTTGGCCCCTCAAGGACAAAAAGTTATGGTGATAACTACTATGGTCTTGTTATAGTAGATGATTTATCGAGATACACTTGGACACTCTTCCTAGTTTATATGAATGAGGCATTTAAAGCCTTTAGCGTTTATGCTAAAAGAGTCCAAAATGAAAAATCACTAAAAATCGATGCTATAAGAAGTGATCATGGGGGACAATTTCAAAATTCTTCTTTTGAAGAATTCTGTGATAATCTTGGCATCAGTCACAATTTTTCTGCTCCTAAAACACCACAACAAAATGGTGTTGTAGGAAAATCGTACAATGTTGAATGAAACCAACCTCCCAAAATATTTTCGGGCTGATTCAGTAAGTATTGCATGTTATGTTTCAAATCGAGTTCTTATAAGACTAATTCTTAAGAAAACCCCTTATGAACTCTTCAAAGATAGAAAACCAAACATATCTCATTTGCATGTATTTGGTTGTAAATGCTTTATTTTGAATAATGGTAAGGATAACTTAGGCAAATTTGATGCAAAAGCTCATGAAGGCATCTTCCTAGGCTACTCTCTTACGAGTAAAGCTTATAGAGTCTTTAGTAAAAGAACTCTAGCCATGGAAGAATCCATTCATCTATCTTTTGATGAAACCAATCCTGAGATAAAGGATGGGTTAACTCCTGATAAGGAGGAATTGTCAAGTTCATCCTCAAATGAAATTTTTATTATTGAACCTACAACTGATACTGAGCATTTGAAAATGAATGATAACCTACCATCTCAAGAGGAGCATATTCATACAGATTTACCAAAAGAATGGAGAACTCGTCGAGATCATCCTATTGATAACATTATTACTAAATTAAATACGGGTATCACTACTCGACGAATGGTTGATAAAGCATGTATAAACATGGCCTTCGTCTCTCAAATAGAGCCATCCAAGATTGATGAAGCAATCGAGGATGAAAACTGGATTCTTGCTATGCAAGTAGAATTAAACAAGTTTGAGAGAATTGAAGTTTGGGAACTTGTTCCTAGACCGAAAAACAGGCATGTTATTGGAACTCGCTGGGTATTTCGAAATAAATCTGATGAAAATGGTATTATTGTTAGAAATAAAGCTAGACTAGTAGCCCAAGGATACAATCAGGAAGAATGTGTAGACTTTGATGAAACCTTTGCTCTGGTTGCTAGACTTGAAACTATTAGACTATTACTTGCATATGCCTGCTCTTTGAATTTTCAGTTATATCAAATGGACATAAAGAGTGCTTTCCTCAACGGCTACATTCAAGAATAAGTGTTTTTTGAACAACCTACTGGTTTTGAATATTACAAACATCTTTCTTATGTAAATTAAAGAAAGCTCTATATGGCTTAAAGCAAGCTCTTCGTACATGGTATGATCGTCTAACTAAATTTCTACTTGAAAAAGGTTTCAACAAAGGGGTGCATTCCTTTAAAATGTGACAATACAATTGCTATAAACCTCACAAAGAATTCTGTTATGCATTCTAGAACCAAACACATTGATATAAGACATCACTTCCTTAGGGACCATGTCCAAAAGAAGGATGTGTCTGTAGAATTTGTTGATACTCACAACCAACTAGCAGATATATTCACTAAACCATTGGCAAAAGAACATTTTTATAAAATTAGATGAGAATTAGGCATTCTTGATGAAGCATACTTATCTTAAATGCTTATATATGATTATATGTGTGCTTCATTATATCTATTTCATGCCTACTTGAACTTAAATGTGTTTATTTATGTTTAAAAATTTCAATTTTTAGGTTAAAAATCATTTTCATAGCTTAATTTTACCTAAAAATAAGTTTTTCTGGGGTCAGTAATCAATTACATTGGAAGTAACTGATTACAGGGTTGAACAGTGTATTTTAGTAACCAATTACTCAAAATGAGTAACCGATTACTCTATGTTGTTATTTGAAAAAAAAATTAATTTGAGTAACCGATTACTCAAAGTGAGTAACCGGTTACTTTTTGTTGTTATATATGTATTTTTTCTACATTTTTAAACTTTTTCAAACTCATCTTCTTCCTCACTTCAAACCCTCTTCGTGGCCACCTCTCTCTCTCTCTAAAATCTTTGGTTTTGATCTGTTTTGAGTGATTTTGTATGCTTTCATATCACATTTTCACTTCTAAACCATCATTTTTGTGTTTAGTGGCCTAAATCAAAAACCCCCAAATTTCTAAAACCCAAAAACCTAACTTTTCAAAAACTCATTTCAATGGTTTCCTCATCTAGAACCAAGAAGCAACGCACCAATCATACTCAAAGGAACCAAGGAACTTCATCCTTGGATTCCAACCCTCTTGACTTAACGCGGCTTCTAGCAAATGATGAGCAAAATAAAATCTTTAGGAGCATTTCCATGGTCACATTATCTTCACTCCCAAATACGGTAATCTCGGGAATTTTGAGTTTGAAGGTTTTCTATCCTAAACTGATTAGAGTATTTTACTGTAACATGAACTTTAAGAAAAATCGTCTTACTTCCTATGTAAAAGGAAAAGACATTACTTTGGATTTGAAAATCATGAGTTCATTGTGCTGTAACATACCCTATCAGGGGAGCATTGCAGGCTTCGACCTTGTATGTGAATGGGAAAACTATGATCGAAAAGATTTTTATTATTCTTTGTGTAGAATAACCAAAGAGGAAATAGAAATGCTTAAGCAACAGGGCTATGGTGAAACTGTTAAAAATAGAGATATCATATCTGCTAGACATCTCAAACTAGAAGATTGTTTGCTTCATTATTTTCTGAGCTATGTCATCTTACCAAAATTTTCAAATCACTCTCAACTAAGTGACATAGAACTCCAATTGATGTATATTATGAAATTTAATCTAAAAATCAATTGGACTCTGATGATAATGAGACAAATGTGGTCTGTAAGAGGAACACAAAGCCATTTGCCATATGCAATCCTCATAACAAAAATCCTTGAGCATTTTGGTGTTTCTACTACTGGAGAAACTAAGGTCTCGCTTAACCCTCGTGAAAGTCATATTGATGTGGATGTAATCCACAAAATGGGCTTCACATTTGATCTTCGTGACCGGACCTACAAGCATAAGAAAGATATACTTCTTGCTCCTAAACCAGAACCTACCTCTGCTAATCCTTCTGAGTTTCATGCTCATTCTTCCTCATCTGCTTCCATGCCTACCAATCAGATGATAATGGATGAGTTATTCTCTCTTCGAGGCTACATCACTAATCGGATGGACGCATTTGATACTCAGAATCAACAAATCCAGTTTGAACTTCATCATCTCTCTTCTAAGCTGAGTAGCATGGACATTGATGAAGACGGTTCTGAGCCTGAGTCTTAGACTTTATCTATTGATAGGATTTTCTAGTTGTAATGTTAATTTCTCCTAGTTTGGAACAAATTTCTATTATGTTGTTTGTATTATTAATGCTTGAACATTTTTTTACTTTTATGATATGCATTGCGATGTTTATATGATATCTTATGATTACCGTTTTGCTTGTCATATACATCTTGTATGATATATATATATATTGTGTTGGAAACTCTTCACTTTTCTACTTTTTGATGAAGTCAAAGTTGGGAGAGTGTATTTTATGTTTAAAACATTTTAGGCACATAACTCCAAATGAAAGGGGGAGCATACAAGATAGGGGGAGCATACTCAAGACAAGTCAAGAACATCACAAAGTATGCTGCTCTCAGAAAACTACACTGTTAAGAAGATATTGGTTTGTCATCATAAAAAAGGGGGAGATTATGAAGAAGATCTTTGCTCCTGACCTTGACACAGTTTTGATGAAGACACCAACATCACCAAAAAGAAGAGAATTAAGAATACTTATGAAGACAATGAAGATTCAAACTTCAAGATATTCAAGACTTTTATTCTAAGTCTAAATAAGTATTTCTATCATATACTCTTGATTATACAATAGTAGTAATGCTCAAACTATTTTTAAAAGAAAATTGAAACACTTTAAAATACTTAAAACAATTTTCAAAAATAGAATGTAACGGGTTACTTTATCTAAGTAACAGGTTATGAGTGCGAGAAAAGAGTTATCCAACTTAAAACTGATCAGAGTAATCCATTACTGTCTTTGAGTAACAGATTACCAATGTTATTAAAGTTGAGTAACCGATTACTCAACTTGCTGTAATCGATTACTCTAATTCGAAAATAAATGATCAGTGAACAGAACATTTGAGTAATCGATTACTCAATATTGTAATCGATTACTGAGAGTTGTTGCATCATATTTTCGAATTCAAAATGAATGAGTTTCAACCCAAAAGACATGTTTTCATTCCAATCAATTTCTATCCTTTCAAAGAGACATTTTGGCTGATTGGAAAGCCTATATAAAGGCATTAAAACTCATAATCACAACACACAACTTTCATACAACTCTCACACTATTCTGAAAAATTCTCTCACTATTTTTCTGCACTTTTACACTCAGTTCTTAAACTTTCAAAAGAGAATTTTTCTGAGTTACTTAAAGTAATTGTTTCAAAGTTTTACAAACCTTTTGAGCAACATTACTTAGTATACAAGAGAGTTATTGGATTGCAAGTGATATTACATTTCATACTTATAAAGGCAATCCAAGCCACTGTTGTAATTCTTCATTCATTGTAAATACTTTCTTTCACGGGGTGTGATAAGAAAGAGGAAAGAGTTACTTGGAAAAGTGTTTTCCAATGTGATAAGTATTAGTGAGTATGTAAGGTACATAGAAGTCTCAGGGTGAGATGTTGTAATTACAACTCATAATATTTAATGGAAAATCTTTTGTGCTGCAAGAGTACTGGACGTAGCCTTCGATGGACAAGAAGGTGAACCAATATAAAATTTCGGTGTACTAACTTCTCCCTTTATCTCTTCAATTATTCACTTGATATTTTCTGCAAATTATTTTCGCTGCTCTTAACTCTTAATATTGCAGAAAAAGTGGCCATAATTTTTAAGTCAACTAATTCACCCCCTTTTAGTTGTAATCTCATTTTTACAATTGCGAGAGAGGGGGTCAGATAATCTTTATTCAAAATTTCTCATCCGATACTCATTATTTATGGTTTTGACCAACTATCATGAAAAAGTCCCCTTAAATAATGTATATATTTTACTTGTCAATCAGGTAGTTGTACTTTTGTTCCATGTTTACCCCATTTTCTCATACAATTTAACTTGAGATGTATTTATCTATAGGCTAAAAGATTTTTACAACATTAATGTATTATTCATCATTCATATTTAATTTGATTATTGTTGAGTTTTAAATATATATAATACAAATAAATATTAGGTAATGTAATGTATGGATTGTGCATAAATCTTTATATTGACATAAATATTAGACTAATGCGGATTAGGATCCCAAAATCATATCCCAAAAACTAATTCACATGAGAATTTGGATCTATCTCTAACCCGAACCCAGCTCTATGTCTAAGGAGGATTCGGGCATTCGCTCCCTGCTCTTTCCCCACAGCACGCAGTACAATCCTACAATCAATGCGATCCCTCCTAAAATGCTGCTAAACAACAAAAGCGCGAATAATAAGTTAATTGGCAATAATAACAAAAGGAAAGTGAAGTTATCAAGTTTTTAATTTGCTACATGCTGAAGTTCACATACATGATGAGTCGAAAGTTAGGAACAAGACTGAAGTCTCAACAGAGGAATTAGAAAGTATAAATCATGGTTTTAATTTGTAGTCGATAACCATATGCAATTGCAACTGTTGTAAAGGTCCTAACGATATCACCATCACATTTGTTGTTATTTGGACGAATTAAAATCACAATATAAATCATAAAATGCCATATTACTTAAATTTAAAAATAGTCATTAAAAACCCAGAATTAATAGTTTCAATATTTATAAGTGACAATAAATTACCTTCCCAATCTTATTATAACGCCCAAGACAAGTGCAGAGGAGATGATTGTCATAATCAGAGCCAGTGGTGACGACATGGCTAGAAACACAGGTCCTTTCTTCTCTATAATCCATGTTTGTAAGCAATATGTAACACCCGTCACCACAATCCCCTATCAAGACAAATTCAATGCTATCAGATACAATTTATAGGCAACAAATCTCTAGCAATCAAGGTTTTAAATCAGGAACCGCAATCGCAATTGAAGCAGTAATGTTACGGTAATGGCAGTATCCACAACCCACATCACGGTTGCAATTGTAACAGCATTTACCTATAGTAGTCCACAAGATTATGGTTTTGCTTGTCCACAATTTAAAACATTGAAAGTAGATAAGTGATATATTTATAATACTTCTGTAAAGCTAACCAATTTAGTTATAAGGAACGAGAGAATTACACAATATAATACAGCTAGAAGCCTGACATTCCAAGCCAACTTCCATTGCTCTATCTCCCTTTCAACAGCAATCGCAATAACAAAAGACTGAATTGAGCTTAAAAAGCACTGAATAGTTGTGAAGAGCAGCATTGAAGGGTAAACATTTATAACAAAAGACTGGATACACACCAAAGAAAAAATTCAGATGATTAGACAATATCAAATAACTAAGGACATGACCCATGAAGGAGAAACAAATTGAGTTTACCTGTAGCACAAGCCACAGCCCAAAAAAGCTGTTAGATAAGAGTAATAGGAAACAACCCTTTATCCATCTACTAGATGATTCATGAATTCCATGTGGCTTAATTTCATGGTAATTCAAAAGGTGATGATGGCTTAAAAATTCCAAAGGAGGACCTTTATAAAGGGCAAGGGTTGCTACACCCGCCAAGCATGCAATAACGCCTACCAACTTAGCAATCCCAGCAGCAGTCTTTATTTTCAAAGATTCAATCCTATAAAACATTCGACCTTATTAGGAACATATATAACATTTCAGTATTTTAAATTGCATTCAAAACGGATAATGCAACTTCAATATTATGATTTCAAGATTTTCCAAAATAACTTCGGCTACATTTTCCCACAATTACAATAAACGTAACATAATTCTAACAATGACAACAAATGTAATTTAAAAGACTAGAGACTTAATAAAAAAAATAAGTCTAGATATGCAGGGAGAACGAATACTCCAATATCAAGGTTTAAGTAGTCTTTGAGACCTTATAATGACTACAATTACTGCTGTATTTTCACACCTTAAATCCGTAGCCCACAACCAGCAACCACAGTTTAAATCCTTGTACGGTTGTACCTAATGAAATGTCAGAATTAAAGTTGACTCATTTTGACAGGGTTGACACCAAACATAATTATTCCTAATGAATTTCATGTAGGTTGCATGGAGTCGTATATTCACGTGGACATAACTGCCGCATAATTACATTTTAGAAACAATCGCAACTTGACGTGATCGATATTAGTTGCTGAAAGAACCACGGATCGCATTCGCATGTAATTCCTGGTCAAAACCTAAAAATACTAAACAAGACAAGATATAAAAGCTAAACATAGAGATGTATTCTCTTCACAACTAGGAAACACTTTAACCAACGTATCATATATATATTTGTGAGAACAATCATCTTTATTTCCGAGTTCAAAATCTATGCATCGTCAATAATAGTTAACAAATGAATGATATGCTGACAGTGTAAAAACATTTACACTGTCACTGTACACATATTAAATCATTATTTTCCAACCAAGATTGTTCCTATCTTTTATATTAAAGCAACTAATCTCGTGGTAAAAGTGCCCAATTCAAAACTACTTATACAACATACCAATAAACCCTATACGTTTTTCTTATAAATACTATAGCTTTTGATGAGAAATAAATTAGTTTTTTTTTTTCGATTTACCAAACATACAATTTATGTATGTTTTTCTTGAATTTGGTTATTATTTTTTTTCAGTTTTATTATATGTGTAAATTTTAATTTGATTGTTATTATATTGAATCTCAACTATGTTATCATCTTTGCCCCTATTATTAGTGTTATAATCTTCTATGTTAATAAATTTGAACTAAGGGAGACAAGTTGTTTTCAGAATGTTGTTTATATTGTAAAATCTCTTATAAATATAGTGAAATTAGGCATATTTATCATGTGTTTGATAAAATGTGTAAAAGAGATGTTGCGTTATTTAACATTTAAAATTACTCGCTTCACTGAGCGATATTGAATGTCCACTTTTTACAATGCTTCCTTGAGTAAGTGTTGTAGCAAGTGGCTTTTTACAATGCTTCCTTGAGTAAGTGTTGTAGCAAGTGGATATTTAGCACTGCTCACTCAAACAAGCGTTATTATATCAATTTTCTATAGTGCTTCAAAAACACGGTTGAATCTAATCCTACATTCTATTGCCTCACATAGATAGCGTCTAAAAGTATTGTTTAATGATAATTTTAAGCATCATTGTTTTTCAATTTTGGGGTAGTATTTCTTCCCATCGACACGATCATTATGATAGTGCATTTTTCCTATAGACAAATTATGTTAGTAGTAACCTCTATAACAATGGTTTTTCTTCCCACATAAGATTATTATAATTGTGTCGTTCTCCATTGAATATTATATTAGTAGTAACTTATTTTCTCATCGAATATTATTCCTATGATTGTCATATATACCTTCAAACTTTATAGTTTAGAATACATTTCCATCTAATTTTTTATAGAATCCATATAATTATCTTGACATTTTCCTTTTTAAAAGAATTATTTGAAACAAGATTAAAACATACTAACCTTTGGATTAAATGGAGATGTTAGAAGATATTTACCATGATGAAACATTACTTTTTAGAATTTAGTTACTTTTACTTTATTTGAATTTATATTCATCTTGGTAGTTATTATTTAAATTATTATTATGATTTTTTTTCTACATGATAAATTATTTGTACTTAATTATATTTGAGTTTCTTCAATCTTTTCTATCCTAAACTTTTAACTCTCAGTAAACTTGTATCAAGTACCATAAAAACTTAAGAAATGCTGAAAGTGTTTCAAGGCATATTTGGCTACAAGAATAGGAAGCAAATTTGTAATAAAAAATACAAAGCAATCATACATGCATGCTTTATCTACCTGAGTATGAGCGCCAAAATGAAGGTGATAACCGGAAGGGAGTTAGTGGCAGCAGCAGCCAAAGTGGCAGAGGTGTATATAAGACCAATACCATATATATCCAAGCTCAAAGTAATACTGCAATTTAGGAACACTGACCCATTTTTAATGATGATGTTAGGAAGAAAAACATAATAATATTCAAAGACATCATCGCCATAATTTAATGAATATACTAATTAATGCAAAGTATCATATAATTTTAAATCTATTACCAGTAATATTATTAGTCATTAATAATTGTGAATTCCTTATTTCATACTTCTTACTCGCATAGTTGTCTTTCTATTAATGGAGAGGTAAGTACATATTTTTTCCTTTATTTTTAATGGCAAAAGAATAATTTTATTATAATCAAATGGATAAATGTATCATTAAAAATTATATTTCCCTTTATTTTTTTGATACAATATCTCCATTAATGAAAAAATATCATAAGTACATAATACACACCCAAATAAAGACAGGAAGAAAATCTTGCAGAAAGTCAGTAATGACAATGGTGGTGCAGTTTTCCTACAACCAAAAATAGTTTTAAAAAATTAAAACTAACATAATTACCACATAATAAAAAAGCAAAAAGTATAAAATAAAATTTAAGATGCATACTGATATACATGTTTATGCATACCGTTCAAAGAAAAAAGCAAAAGGGGAAAGAAAAAGGGTTGCTATAGCCTGTCTATAAAAGACGAAGATGAAATTGTTCATGCCATGATCAAATGCAACTTTTGAGAGAAGAAACATAGCAGCATATATGGCTTGTATGGCAAACACAACCACATAGGGTTTATTTCCTTGCATTGTCTGAGTTTTCTTTTTAATGTGTCCTTGCTTTGATTGAAATGTCTGAATGTTGAGATGCTTCAAAGCACACACAAATATATATGTATATAGCTTAGGTCTTTTAATTAAGGGCAATAGTGAATATGATGAGATAGATAGTGGCTCTTCTATGTGTGTGGTGAAGATGATAAACTTCTTTACATGGGGAGTTGAGGACCACCTACCCTTATGCGTGTGGGTCGTGGCAACCTTGTTTCCAATTCCATGCATTTATTGTTCTATCACGTGCCATTTTGTTTTTTGATTTTCGTTCTTTTCATTGTTGCATTACATACTTGATGGAAAAAAAAATTATTGTGAACTTGAATCTTAATTAATACTATATAGCATTAATTTATTAAAAATAAGACATCCAGTATTAAGCTGAAAATGACATAGTATTATAGTATAAGGTAATTCTATACACACGTCTCTTTCAACATTGTGTTATTGAGCTGATTTCATCTTAGATTTACTAAGATTGTGTTTGATATAACAAATTATAAAGCTAGCTGAAGCTAAAAATTAAGTGAAGGGCTGTAGGCTAATAAACTTACTTATTGAATTGATAGTATTTAGTGAAATTAGCTGATCATTAAGTAACTTATAAGTATAAAATAAGTATAAGGTGGCTTATATAACATAAGTCACTTGAAATTAGGGGTGACAATTGGATGAGTTTGGATGAATTTGGATTTGGATCCTAATGGATGGACAGAAAACTATTCACCAATCCATATAAATCTATTACATCATATTTTTAAATTATACAATTCATCCATATTCAATGGATTCCAATCCATCCATTATATCCATGTATCCATTTTAATGGATTGGATGGATGGATATCCAACCCATTTTTTTAATTTGAACAAAATAATTTTAATAAAACAATTTGTAGAAAAAAAAAATTATTATTTAATAAATCATTTTTAAATATCAATTTTTAAAAAAATTAAAAAGTGTTTTTTTAAAAAAATTATTCTTAAAAAGTGCTTTATTTTAAAAAAACACATTTTAAAAAATAATTTTCTTAACAAACACTTTTAAAAATTGTTGTTTTGATAAGCACTTTTAAAATTTGTTGTTTTGATAAGCACTTTTAAAAATGTGAATTTTTTTTATAAGCACTCTTATTGGCAAGAATCTCTGGTGCAACATAATTAACAGTGGTGTAAAAGTTCGGTTTGATTTTTGACGCAATTTAGTGACCGAACCTAACACAAAGATACGGTTCGGTTCTACTCGATTAACCGCAAATTTTATTTAGGCACCAAACCGAACCGTTCATTAACGGTTCGATTATTTAAAGAAAATCCTTTAACAAATAGATGAACAAAATTTGCAAGATATAGAGTCAACTAAATGAATAATGAACACATCAATAATAAAGTATTTAATACTCTTTCTAGTAAAACAATAATAATTCAATATCTCAACGCACTACAAACTTGAAATTTTAGTCCACAAAATCTTCGACAATGTCCAACAAAATTTAAGAATGACAAACTCG
>NW_017719325.1:0-13468 GCF_001865875.1 Lupinus angustifolius
TATTTAATACTCTTTCTAGTAAAACAATAATAATTCAACATCTCAACGCACTACAAACTTGAAATTTTAGTCCACAAAATCTTCGACAATGTCCAACAAAATTTAAGAATGACAAACTCGGTATCAATATTTTAGTCCAACAGTAACACCTAATACTCCACGTCATTAGTAATGTCCTCAAGTTCTTCCTTTATTTTCTTTTAGTTCCTTAATTTCTTTATTTAATTAATTTCATCTCTGAATATTGACAAAATGTATACTAGTTTTTTAATTTTCTTTCTATCTTCTCAATGGATAATAGAGATAATAGATATATAGGTTTGTTTACTAATTAATTTTTTCTATTTGTGTCTTATTTATAGTCTATATGTATTAATAATTCTAAATTCTTAATAATATTTTATCTCCTAACTTTAAAGTTTAACCATTCAAATATAAAATAAAATTAATTTTTAATATGCGGTTCGGTTCTAACGGTTCCAAAATTTATAAAATCTTGAACCAAACCAAACTTAAATGGTTCTAAATAAAAAAAACTGAACCGAACCGCGGAGCTAAACCGAACCGAACTGAATCGCATTTTATGGTTCGGTTTCATCGGTTTCAGATTTAAACCGGTACCGCTTACACTCCTAACAATTGGAACTTCCATAAGTTATATGCAACAAACTATCATCTTGAAATATTTCATTTTGTTATTATATTATCACATTAGTCAATAACAAAAATGATATATTTATATTTTACATTAAGATGTTGGGGTAAAGCATTAAGGCCAAAATCATTTATACATTTTTTATAAGCACTTTTTAAAATCACAATTGCAATTTTCAACTTTTGTAAAATGTGTGGAATTATCTTAGAAAGGTGAGAGAGATTTTTTATATTAATGTTGAATTAATTGGAAAAAATTTGTTTTTATTTTTATTTTTTTGGATGGATTGGGTATCCATCCAAATGGATATGCCCGTGGATATTCATTGGATATAATGGATGGATTTGTATCCATCCATTATCAACATCATCCATTGAATTATATCCATTTAAATCCATTAATTCTAACGGATAGATTTGGATGGATTTAATTTGGATGGATTTTGGATTATGGATAATTTTGTCATCCCTGCTTGAAATATGTAGTTGAGAAGTCAAAAAATGGGATTATAAGAATGTCAACGAGCTTATATTTGACTAACAATATCACCATACCCATGTTTGGCCAGGGGAGATTTCCAAAAGGGGTATGGGTTTATCACTTTTTTTATCAACAAATTTTTTTAGTATGTTGATATTTATTGTGAGTGAGACTTGAACTCTCAATCTCCTTCGCTTCATTCTTTATACCCTTCACCCTTAATCATCAAACCCCACCTTATAATTCTCTCTTTTTTAATTTGTTGCGGGTGAGACTTAAACTCACAATCTCCTTCCCTACATTCCTTAAATCTTTCACCCACCTTATAAATCCACCTTGTAACTCCTATGGGTTTATAAACATTGATAAACCCCTTATAGTGATTAATATCTTATAATACTCATAAGCTTTTTCATACTATTTCATCATTTTCAGTCACTTTTAGTGTGTTTCACAAGGCATGAGAGGAGATTATAAGGCAGTCAACAACGTTATTTGAAAAAAATGTCTGGCTCTGTTTTGTGAGATGGGATATTTTCAAGCCTCAAGTTTATGACACCTGTTTAAGAAGCCTGTTGAAGTGAGTTATATCTTAAAACCCTTTCACTTTTAAGCTCTTCTACATCCATTGTTCGATCATATAGTTTTACCAAACACATTAATCTACCAGGTTTCATGTTTCAACCACAAAATAATAAGAGTAACTCTTATATTTTTACCATCTTTTTCTCATACACAACTTTTCACATACATCCTTTTCTTTATCGTTTTTATTTCTCTTTACATCATTGATCATATCCCTCTATTCTAAATCATTTTTCCCCATTTGAATGAAGAGTGTAATATCTTTTATTTAAAAGTCAATGATAATTGAAGAGGAATGATGAATGATATAGTAACAATAAAAAAGTCTTTATAGTGTCGATATATATATCTTTTTCTCTCTGATGAATATTTAATGTTAAACACACAAATTTAGGCAATTATTGAAGGTAAGGGTGAATATGATCCAACCCTACCCGTTCACCCGGTATGACCCGATCATGATCAAGTTCGAATAGGATCGGGTCTCATCAAATCTAGGATCGGGTTCGAGTTCAAAAATTATACTCATTCAATATTTAGGGTTGGGTTATAACCAAACATGTCTGGTCCGACCCATTCTATGGTCACTCACTCATCATGTTTTTACGTCTCTCTATTTAAATGTAGATAAAGTAGTGACATTTTTGGTCGAAAATATCATTGATAATATACTTTTTTTATCATATATACATGATTAATAATATATATACATTTATCATTTTATATGTCAAATTACATAATCATAATAATAAATAATATTGAGAAGACTTTATGAGTATGTATTATATTTAATATGGTCTAGGGTCGGGTTTAAGGGTTGACACGATCGATATTTAGGGACGGGTTTAAAAGTCAATGATAATTGAAAAGGAATGGCGGATGATATAGTAACAATAAAAAAAGTCTTTATAGTGTCGGTGTATATATCTTTTTCTCTCTGATGAATATTTAATGTTAAACACACAAATTTAGGCAATTATTGAAGTTAAGGGTGAATAGGACCCGACCCTACCCGTTCACCTGGTATGGCCCGATCATGATCAAGTTCGAATAGGGTCGAGTCTCATCATATCTAGGATCGGGTTCGAGTTCAAAAATTATACTCATTCAATATTTAGGGTTGAGTTATAACCAAACATGTCTAGTCCGACCCATTTCATGGTCACTCACTCATCATGTTTGTATGTGTCTCTATTTAAATGTAGATAGAGTAGTGACATTTTTGGTCGAAAATACCATTGATTCTCTATTTTTTCCATCATATATACATGGTTAATAATATATATACATTTATCGTTTTATATGTCAAATTACATAATGATAATAATAAATAATATTGAGAAGGCTTTATGAGTATGTATTATATTTAATATGGTCTAGGGTCGGGTTTAAGGGTTGACACGATCGATATTTAGGGACGAGTTAGCTTCGGGTATAGGTCGGATTCACGTTTAAGAAAAAAATCGGCCAACATTTAGAGTCGGTTAAGGACAAACCTTAATTAATCCCAATCTGACCCATGTTCAACCCTAATTAAATTAAGGTGCCTATTACAGATATAAAATGACACTCACCCTTATGTGACTCTACTTAATTTGCATAAATGATCATAAGGGAAAATAAGGTAAAAAGTGTTAAAGCAACAATTAAATAGTAATAAATGAAGTATTTCTATTCATCTTTCCTAAACCTTCTACACTTCAAAAAAACATGGAAGAAACATTTTCGTATAGAAAAGTATTAAAAAAGATGGTGTTGCTCTTATTTCTATTCCTCTTTCCTAAACCTTCTACACTTTAACAAAATCCTATTTTTATTCCTTAACAACCATCTTAAGTCCCTTATTAATATCCCCGTTTAAATTTTGTTATGCTTAATATCTTCTTAATTACATGCATTATAGAATTTATGGAAATTGGTTAATCTATTGGACAACTAATTACTAGTAAGTTTTAACAAAACCATTAAAAAATCACAATAAAAACATTATGACTCTTAGAATGAACTTATTAATATTCCTTTAGCACAACTGTGTATTTAAGAACTTTTTAAGATGGGTCAACTCCAATTAACTTATCATGTGCTCCATGGGGAGCATATTCTGTCACATATTGTGTATCATTCTATGTATTATGATCTATAATTAATTGAAAAAATATATTTAACTCAAAATTTTAATTATTAAAAAAAATTCGGATCAATTACAACTCATGATTCATGAAGTGGTACACTATTATAGGATAAATGATGTGGTCTCTCGTCCATGTTGCTTTGTTTGGCATAAGTAGTTCATAAAGTTAATCGAAGCTTATAAAGAAACTAAAAACTTATAAGTTAAGAGTGGAAAACTAGAAACTACCAAGCTAGTTGATTGACATTTCATGGACCCTAGGACAAAATAAATATGGTGCCTCCAATTAAAAAAATAAATTTAAAGTAAGTGAAATTTTAACATAAAAGTTTGAATAAAAATGACAAAATTTGAATTCCAAGTTAGTTTTCTCAACATTTCCCTTAAAAGATATTTCCAAAAATCCTATTGATATCTGCAATTTTACAACAATTTAACAACACCACTGTAGTCTTTACATGATATCATTCAAAAGAATGACCAAATTAACAATCAAAATTTGAAATAAATTACAATTTTTAAGCTATATATTATAAACTATAAGACAAATTAATGATGAAAATAAATAATAACACCTAGAAATAAAGAGACGAAGACAACAAAGCAAATTAATTGTTCGAAAGCGAATCCTGAAACAGGATGTCACATAACTGGCATCTAAGTCAGAAAAAATAGTAGTGAAACTTGAATAAAAAGTTGACAGAAGCCAAATAAAATTATACACTAGTATACTTATATTAATTTTCACGTGATAAATATGTTTAAACTTTAAAATAAAATTTATATTAAACCTATTCTTTTAGCCTTATATACCGCCAAGGAAGGATCACACTCCCAACTTGCTGAAGTGAGAGCCACATACTAATAGAGAGGATTGGACAGGATGGTCTGATTGGTCCAATTACTTGTTAGATTTATAAATGATTTTGGTTTATGGTTTTAACTAAATAAGGGGTTGAACTGCTTTGAACTGAGACAATTTTGATCGGACTGTGTTAAACTCGGTTAACTTAGAATAACTCGGAAAGTGAATTTCATAGTTGACTTATTATTTTTTTAAATGTAACATTATTCTAATATTTTATTTTATGTCGGTCTAAAAATATAAAGATATGCTACTTTGATATAATTATATATGAGGATGGATCCACTTACTCCAATAGTAAGTTTTTTAAACTTACTTCTCATCTTAGTCATCAATTCTAGGGAAATCTAATGATTTGAATTAGTGAGTAGATCTAAACAATTAGATTTCACTAGAATTGATGAGGAGTATGTTTAAAAAAACGTACTCTTAGAGTAAGTATATTCCTACTCATTATATATTATTATTAATTATATAAAAAATTTACATTTATATATTTATAGATAATTATTAATTATATAAAATTGTTTAATCCATCTAAACAGTTTAATCCTTTACACGAGTTAAATATTATAGGAGACTTCTTCCAATGGTTGGATTTCACAACAATCACTAATTTGAAGGAACATACTTCAGATAAAATATTATAGTAATTCATATACAATAGAATCTAATATCTATCTAATGTGAATTTAAAAATTTATATACACATTTAATACATCATTTATTATTTATTTGTATTATTTTAATTTTTAAGAGTCATGATAATTGAATATAAATGATAAATAATACAATGATAATATATAAAATTCATACATTATCAATATATACATTTTTTTCTATATAAAATATGTATTCATATATTTTACACCATATAACTCATTCCGTGAAAGATCACGCTATAAATAAACATGATATTCATGGTTCAAATCTTTAATATGTTATTTTAAAAATTATTAAATTTTTTGATGTGCAAACCAGTTTTAACTGATACCATACATTTCAGTTTCACGAGTTTAATTGCATGTTTGTTATAATTGTCATATAAGATCTACATAGAAATTGTTTCACGATTCAACCAATTGATGTGATATTTAAAATTATGATAATTTTACACTATTATTTTATCTTCTATAATTCATGTGTTAATTAACATTAACTGTTTAATAAAATTAATATAAATAACCAGTGAATAGGATCAACCGAGTAAAGAGCTTTACGCAAACAATCATAAATATTATTAAACGCATTTTCTGTATGACATAAGAAGTTCCTATTTTTCCTTATTATAAATTTAATATTTATATGTTATTAGTTTAAATATTTTTATACAATTAGTATAGTCAATAACTGTTCATTTATGAATGATGCACTCTTACTGTCAAAAAATCACTAATAACTTTACATCTGAAAGGAAACAGGTGTGTAGGTATCAAATTCTAGCATTGAAAATCAAAATCTTAAATTCCCTGAAAATCAAAATCTTGAATTCCCAAGGAATTGTTGAAAAACTCACTGACTAACAATTCTATTTATTATTTCATTTATTACTTGAGGAAGGGATGCTGCATCTGCCAATCAAAGACAAGGCTATTCTTTTGTATACAGGCCTACAGTATTTATTAACATTTGAAATATGAGCGAACCGGTCCACTGTTATAAGGCGTGTACACAAGAAAATGTAGAATACAAGTTATCAAAAAACAATTACTAAATAAGAAAGAGGAGTACATTAAAACAGTGTAGTTAAAACCATATCACTTATCAAACCGGTCAGGATACTGGTATAGTGGTATATTGGTTCAATTAGTGGTTCAGTAATTAAACTGCATGTCAGTTAAACCGGGCATAGCTACTTATATTTATATATATGTATATAAACCTAAAAAAATTTCAAATAGGTAGATACTCAAATTTATAATCCATATTTATAATCTATTCAAAATTCACATAAATAAACAACTTTAAGTCTTTAACAAATTCAAAGTCTAAATTAAAAAACATATATCAATCCAAAAGTATCACTTAACAACCGCAAAATATAAATAAATGACATAAGTTCACAACTCACTCTACACAATAAATAAATTTGGAGTTTTAACATTTAACACCAAGGAGTCAAAGTTGTATAAATATTGTACTTTTCTACCAAATCCTATATTTAGACAATACTCCAAGATTACAAGATTACACAAATGTCACTGAGATTACACACGAATATTAGGAACCAAAATGTGTAATCTAAGTATGTCTTGGAAGTATGTGTTGAAGGGTTGAAGAAGGGTTGAAAAGATGGATCACCTTGTAATGAATTTTTAAGTTTTTAAGTTTTTAAAATAAAAAATATATGTGTATAAACCGGCCGGTTTAGTAAAATACCAGCCGGTTCACCGATTTTTGATCGGTTTTGATACTTGGCCGGTTCAACACCTGTACCGTATCGGTTAGGGCCCCGGTTCACCAGTTTTCCGGTTGAACCAGCCGGTACGATACGGTTTTTATAACTATGCATTAAAAAGTTAATATAATAATTTCATCTCAATTTAATTCAACATGTGTATTGAAAAAAATATTAAGATAAAAAGGTAAAACATCAAACAATTTTGAACAGATGGAGTATTTGCCTGTTTTGTACACCCATAATGCTCGTTTTACCTACAAAAGTTTCTGGTGTGGTGGTGACCTACCATGTTGGAATCTTTTCTTTCTAATTTTACTTCAATATTAATTACATATAATTTAAAAAATATGACATAAGATTGTTGTTTTAAGTTTTAGTATTTTTTGTTAGATTCACTACAGTAAAACAACCTTTTAGTCACGGTTGCAGTCGTGGCTAATGTGATAAAAATCCGTAGCTAAATTGAGTGGTTACACTTACTATTGTCGTGACAAGGGACTAAAAATTAACCACGGTCATTATGTCATTTCGCCACGCTTGTATAATATGTGGTAACATTTAATTAGCCATTGTCTGTATAATTCAGCTACGGTAACAACCGTGGCAAAGTTGTTGATTTGCTACGCTGCAACCATGTGTAAGTTTTTTATTTTTCCACAATCTAGTCGAGGCTAATTAAGTTTATTTAAAGTTATTTTTATTCATACTTCTCTCATATCCCAATATGTCGATTGTCTAACAATCTTTATTTTCAATAATAGAATAGTAAATTTCTAATAAAATTAAATATTTGCTAGCTAATAATAATAGAAGTAAAGTGTTATACCATTAGAAAAGTGAATATTATATAATTACCTAATATTTAACATTCAACAATTCTTACAAAACAAAATGCAAAATATGAAGATCATAATTGTTGTTACCGTAGCTTGCAACAATTATAAATGACACAAAATAATACTTACTGACTGAGTCACAACCAGGTCGCTCTCTTTAAGACATTTTGTGGACTGTCCAAAATGTGCAAGCAGGCTATCAACCACGCCTTCCCCAGGATAAAACAGCCAAAATCTCTGTTATCGAATTCTTACTGCACTGTAAGAACCGATCTCGAATACACCCACCACAATATGGCTACCATTGTCAATTCTCGAAATTCCCACAATATGGCTAACAGTGTCAATTCTCGAAATACCCACAATAGCTACACGTGCCAATTCTCTAAATACCCACAATATGGCTACCCGTGCCAATTCTCTTCCCACGATACTGACTACCTGTGTCAGTTCTCAAAATGCCCAAAAATTGGCTATACGTGCTAATTCTTTTCCCTTAATACTGACTACTAGTGTCAGTTCTCGAAATTCCCACAATTTGGTTGTCTCTGCCAATTCTTAGTGTCACAGAAAGAAATGAGGAAAAGTTTGCCGGATTTATTTATAACATGAGATTTTTTTCATGTTCTTCATCTCTTCAATGTGGGACTTGAGATTTGTTTTTTTTTTCAAAACTTTTCTACGTGGGACTTGAGACTTGTTTTTGGATTTCACACTCAAAAGTTCCCACTAATGGTTTTAAAAAAAAAAAACCATGTTCCAACAATCCCCCACTTGAAATTAAAAAAATGATTTCCGAGAATATTTGTAGTCTCAATAAGATTGTGCATAAACAAAGGTGTCATGCGACTTGAACCTTTGCATAGTGAGTAAGATCCAGATTTTACTAGAGTGACTCGTAGTCTTAAACTCTATGTCCAACATCAAACCATACAAAAAATTTTCAAATGTGTATTCTGTAAAGTCCGTGCGTTAAAGGTCATGCACGTCTATCCCAGTATAGTGAACGCTCTAGAAATTTATGCTCCAAAATTTCATTGGAAGCGACCCTCACTTCCACATTCATATAAGTGAGTCTATCTATCAAGAGTACTCTTGTAGCCTTTGTACTCCACTCCAATTGGAGTATAGATCTCATTAAGAGTTTAACTCATCCTTATATATGTTGCAGGAATCATGCTTCTCATAATTTTATAACATGTTCATTCTCATATCACTTCACAACTTGTTATTACCCATTGAACTTATTTCTTGGGATCTCCAGTCAGTTAGATCGGGCGACCATCATGAGTGATCCTCGTTCTAAGGGCAATAGTCACATACTCTTAGAAGTACTTTTTCTCTAGCTAGTCCTTTCGTCAAAGGATCTGCTAAGTTATTCTTAGTGCGTACATAATCCACTCTAACATCTCATGTAGAGAGTAACTCTCTAATGGTGTTGTGCTTACGACAAATTTTTCGTTTCTTACCATTATAAAATTGGTTCTCAATTTTTGCAATAGTCGCAATACTATCACAATGGATCAACACAACTAGTATCAATTTTCCCATAGGAGAATCTTTACAAGCAAATTTCTCAACTAGGTTGTTGCTAATGCCTTAATCTCAACTTCCACAGTAGATTGAGCTAACATAGTCTGTTTCTTGTTCGATTCTAGATATTTCATCTCATCATTTATGGCTTCTCGCCACAAATCAACGTCCAAAGAAATCAAAACTTCTTGGAGAGTTGATGGATTATTCTCCAATATATAGACCATATAATCAGGTCTATACTCTCTAACAATTGTTGCTCTCTTACTTCTTCTAGGTTTTATTTCAAACCTTTCATTTTCCATCATTATCTCTAATAACAAGTATGTGACTAGTTGATGTGCCCCCACTATTCCTCAATTTAAAAAGGAATTTCTCTTCATTGAATCCAACATCGTTAGACTCAATGATCACTTTTGCGTTAAGGTCGTAAAACCTATACGCCTTCCTGTTTACAACATACCCAATGAATATACATTCACATGCTCTATGAGTTTAACTCTATAGGGTCACACCATCAGAAATGATTTCATGAGCAATTCTATGTATCTCATAGTACTAAGACTCTACTGATTTATTATCAGTCATTTGATACTTGAGGTAGTGATAACATCATATATTTTATATTTTATTTTAACTTCATCAATATCATATTTCTTTATTTCTCAAGCGAAAACCAAATTAATTTGGAAGACCTATATGGGCTATAGTAATCATATAGATCATCTCACAACTTATTCAGAAAGAAATTATTACATATGTAATCATTTTCATCCTATATAGCTATATTAAGAGCTAGTTTATCCTCTCTTTTTTCTAGCTTTCGGCAGTAGCATTAAACCAATGATTTTCAAAACGTGTGCAACTTTTCTCATAATGAGGAAAATTTTCATCTTATGTTGCTAACATTTGAAATTTATCCAATCAAATCGAAATGGTTTGTTCAGGTCATAACTGTTCGGTCTAGTAATATTATCTACGAATGTCATTGCAGTAGAAACGTCTTAAAATTGTTTTTACCGTAACTTGCAACAATTATAAATGGCACGACATAATACTTATTGGCTAAGTCACAACCATATCGCTCTCTTTAAGACGTTTCGTGGCACTTCCCAAAATGTGCAAGCAGACTATCAACCACGTCGTCCCTAGGATAAAACAGCCCAGATCTCTGTTATCGAATTCTTACTGCACTGTAAGAACCAATCTCGAATACACCCACCACAATATGGCTACCAATGTCAATTCTCGAAATTCCCACAATATGGCTAAAAGTGTCAATTCTCGAAATACCCACAATAGCTACCCGTGCCAATTCTCTAAATACCCACAATATGGCTACCCGTGCCAATTCTCTTCCCACGATACTGACTACCAGTATCAGTTCTCGACATGCCCACAATTTGGCTACCCGTGCCAATTCTTTTCCCTCAATACTGACTACCAGTGTTAGTTCTCGAAATTCTCACAATTTGGCTGCATGTGCCAATTCTTAGTGTCACAGAAAGAAAGGGGGAGAAGTTTACCGGAAATGCATCGGCGGAAAATATGAGGGAGAAAGAAAAAGTTGAATGAAAACGCATTCAACTTGGGGCAAGTTATAATGAGGGGAGAAAGCCTCTATTTATAACATGAGATTTTTTCCACGTTCCTCATCTCTCCAATGTGGGACTTGAGACTTGTTTTTTTTTTCAAAACTTTTCTATGTGGGACTTGGGAATTTTTCAGATTTCACACCCAAAAGTTCCCACTAATGGTTTTCAACAAACCATGTTCCAACAATAGCTAATAAGTTCATGAATATCTAATAAACCATAACTAAGATGATGGAACATCACGGGCGAAAATGGTTAACTCACTACCAAAATTTTCAACTAGAAACTTCTCAAGAGTAGCCAATCGATTATGAGTATGTGCAAGTTGCTCCTTGGTCTCTTCATAGCCTGATAGTTTTACTTCTAAACTTTGAACATACTTCTTTAAGTCTTCAACATGTTGTTGACTAGAGTCACTACAATTCACAAAACTAGTAGAATGTCTATACGTTCCAAAAACACTTGCGGGACAAATACCAATGCCCAAACCATGCACTTGACCTGAATATTCAGCTCCATATGCTTTTCCAATTACATCATTAGGATGAGAAAATACCTTCAATGAAACACCTGAAGTAGTAACATTTTCTTGATCTTAAGGTAAAGGCTCTGACATTTTATCCTATTAAGTAACAAGAAATTAATGCACTAATCCGATCAAAACATAACATGTAACACATGATTAAAATTTATCATCATATGAATACTTCATAATAAGAATTTAACCCTATAAATATTCTTACAAAGTTCCATGCAATTTTCTCATAAATATAACATAACACATTCGCTTTTATCAAAGAAACGTAGCATATATATCATACATCATTGTTAAACTCCTAATATAGAGAATAACACAATGAAATTGCCTTCTTCAAACAAAATAAATATAAGGAGAGTCACCTCACTGTTTGGAAATGGAATAGAACGTGAGTTTCCATTTCATTGACTCCACCCCAATTTGGGGAGGAAAGAATTTTGACATTTTGGGACAAATGATTCCATTCATTTTATTTACTAAATAATTCCAAGAAATAAATCCTTGATTTATCTCCTTAAATCTCATTCATCCAAACATATCCTATGTTTATCATATCTTGGACTACAAAAGGTTAAACTTTTCATATCCCATTTAGTCAAATTTGTATTAAGACATCAACATTTGAAGTGAACCATTAGTTTATGCTTGATTAAGAAATTTTAAAATTGCAAATTTCTTTAATTTGTAGTTTAGCTATGATGAAGCTCGTGCTGATTGCATGATGTTTTGAATCCTTCAGTTAACAGAAATCAATTCACGAAGTAGCTTTAAATATTTAAATATATAGAGCGCGACGAGCAAAAATTGAAGAAAACACACTCCAATACACATGTTGTATGCAACAATTTTAATCTCACACATAATTGATGGTGAAAAAAATGAGAATAAACTATGACAGATTAGCTCAAATCTTGGATAACCAATCCATTTTTGGAGGTTGTCCTTGGATCCAGTAAAGTAGTTATGAACAACAATAACCTGAATAAAGATAGGGTTACTGTGACAGAACTTTCTGAAATCACAATTAGTTCTACATGTTGTATCGTATTTTATCACATATGGGATGATAATAAGTTATGACATCTACATAAAATCATTTCAAATATGAATGGAAATGAGAAGTATAAAAATATGCAACAAATAACATGCTGACCTCATTTTTTTTGCATTTTCCATTAACCTATCAACTAGGTGAGACCCAATGAATCCAGCTCCTCCAGTAACCAAAATTCTCGTGTTGGGCTATTGATGAACAATATATTACACACTATTCATAACCTTAATTTAGCATGATGGATGAGTCTTGGTGCCTAATGGACTTTGTTTGACAAGGTTTAGTGTTTTAGACTTTATTGGACTAATATTCCTAAAATGAGTTAATTTGGGATTATTTAGCCTGATTAAATCTAATATCATTTTCAGATCATATTTGGCACCAATGACATTTTGGGCGTTATGGAAGTGGAGGATATGCGTTGAAGTGAAGATTTTATTTTTATTTTGGGAGTTTATATTTGTAAATTCGGTTTTAGTTTTGGGCCTATTGTTTAGGGCCCATTTTCAGTTTTACTATTTGAAAATGAGAGAACCCGAAATCCACATTCACTCTACACATTTTACTCATTTTAGAATTCCGTTTTCTCCTCTTTTGCTCTGCTAGGGGTTCATATGTTCTTCATTTTCAGTTTTCATTCATCTTCATTTTCGGTTTCTTTCTTCCACTCAATGAAAGGCTAAACTTGTAGACTAAATTCAATTGGTATTGTATCACAACTCTTGAGGTTTTGTTATCAATGCGTTTTCGGTTTCTTTATTGTTAATTTCTTCTATGTTAGAAACTGATTTATGA